>NW_025765764.1:0-112421 GCF_003918875.1 Haliotis rubra | reverse complement strand
GGTCTATAGCAATCGCATCTTTTACCAATGAAAGTAGGTGCTACAGAAGATCAAGGTAAATATTCAGGAATCAGCTGCATCAAACATCTTTCTCGCAAATGTAGAAATATTTCCACCTCTTTTTCCTGTCTTTCCACATAAACGCACTGTCCGCCTTGCTAGCCACAAGGTAATCCGTGCCTTCTGATAAATTCGTCGGGAAACCTTGGCTCCAAGTAAAATAGGTCATAGGTCGTCTGTCGTGGTATACCCACTGCCCTTCAGTTGCCGCATCTGATCCATCGATGTAGTAGCTATTTGTTCTAGTATCTGAAAGGATTAAAGTATAATGTCAGGACAGACGTTATAAATCGATCATGCCTTGTTGTCAACATTCAGTGGTCCATTCATAGAATATTCGCAGATTCTTGCTCTTGAAAGCAAATAGATTCTGTTTCTGAAGGTAGGCAAGACTAGGTAATGTTTTACTCTGGTATGTTTATACCTTTGTGCTCACCGTACATTGGGGCACTAAACGGAATTTGGACCACACTCTGCAGTCGTCATTCGGTCTTAAAGTACATCAGCTGTTACTTAAAAAACCCATCATTAACCAGTCAGGGTCGGGTATTTCCAAATTCTTTGTGTTAAGTGTGACCTCATGAAATACCACTCGCACTTATTACTGCAAAAGTAAACCACTATTTGAGAAGGTATTAAAATTACTAAACGTT
This sequence comes from Haliotis rubra, assembly GCF_003918875.1. NCBI lineage: Eukaryota > Metazoa > Mollusca > Gastropoda > Lepetellida > Haliotidae > Haliotis > Haliotis rubra. The sequence goes on along the minus strand of NW_025765764.1, from coordinate 111,708 downwards.
TCATGGTACATGTACTGGAAACGTTGATGCATCAGTGTCAAAAATGATGTCCTTTGCGATTCCCTATTTATACTTGTACCACATGTCAGCGTGTTTTCTCCGGTGAACTGGCCTTTTCATGTGTTTCGCGATCATCCAGAATTATGACTATTTGATAGTGATTCCTAATGATCGACGTCATGCACTTGGCAGTGATTTTAGGGAGCGTGGAAATGTTTCTGTATCTTTCCTCTAAAAGTTATTACATGGAACAGCATTATATGTCAAGGGGCGTCTCACATGTAATAAAATATACCTATTCTGAATGTCCACCATAACCTTTCTTGAATAATGTAACCAAGCCCTTCAGACTGACTGAGACGATTACTAGTACCCTGAATGATGGAACAATTCGATCAGAAGTCACTATCATCATAATAAACACAACAAAAAACATTCCCATATTCTCTCCCTATTCTCTCTAAAGGTATCAACAAAGGAGAATGTTAATTTTGCAAACCTCGAAACCATGCACCATACCAGAAACTAGGTTAGCCAATATTTTTGCAGACCCACACATTATATCGTTTTTGTCCCCATGGTTTTCATAATCATTTTTTTTTTCATGTCATCTTTATAATATACTGAACATCATTGAAAACGCACCACTTATAAAAGTTCAGATTATTAAAAGCACGTGTAAGGAATTGATATTTTTTGAGTGGATAATAACAGATGGACGACTGACAAAACAACAACACAAAAAACACGCTCATTCATTGAAATGCTCCACAGTCAGAAAGGATCAAACACACGTGGGGTCAAATAGAAAAGTCAATATCGCGTGTGACCGCCATTTGCATTGACACATGCAGTTTAACGTCTCCTCATTGAGTTAATAAGCGTCTGAATAGAGTTCTTGAGGGATGGCATTCATCTTCTGCAGTAGTGCAGCCTCAAGTTCCCGGATGTTTCGCATCTGTTGTCGCCGCGAAAGACTTTGACCAATTTCGTCCCACAAGTGCTCCATGGGGGATACATCTGGCGACTGTGCTGGCCAATGAATAACCTGGATGTGTTGCTGGGCCAGATACTGCATGGAAAGTCTTGTTGGGTGTGCCCGTGCGTTGTCCTGTTGAAAAGTATGGACATCTTGGTGGTGATTGAACACAGATACGATGTAATTCTGAAGAATCTGCTCACGGGAATAAAGGGCATTAACTCTCCCTTGACAGACATGAAGGCAGTCCTGTGATTGTAATTTATTCCACGCCAGACCATGACACTCCAACCACCCAAAGGTCTATCTGAACCACACACTCATCAGCATAACGTTCGTTCACCATATGTCTACGCCAAACACGTAATCGGCCGTCAGCATTACTTAGATGAAGACGTGTTTCGTCACTGACTACCACACCATGCCATTGTTGTAATCTTTACTGAAAATGCCTGCTAGCCCATTGTATACGCTCATTACGGTGTCTGTCAGTCCGAATTGGTCCAACATAAGGACGTCCAGCATGGAGCCCTGTAGCGTGTAGACGGCGTCGCATGGAGTCAGCGGGTGATGACCCCCACGTCAACCTTGAACTAGTGCAGCAGTCCTGGCAGTCGGCAGTGTTCAATCACTGATATGGACAAGGTCAATATCAGGCCTACCATACAATCGGTGAACAAATCATCAAAACTGATCTCATATACACTAAAACAGAACAAAAACCACCAAAACTGCAACAATATCCTCTAAAACCGAAACAATACATCTGTAATGGAAGAAAAATCGTTTGAAATAGAAACAAAACTCGCGTATCAGCTACAAGAGCGCGCGAGAACGGTCGCCGAGCATACAAAACGGCATTCATAGCATCCCAACACGGCAGTCATAGCATCCCAAAATGGCATTAAAATCGTCAAAGATGGCGGCGAGGGGAGACGAATAGGCTTTGGTACATAATTGTTTTTCGTCATTATGAGTCTAATCTTGAAAATTTGATATCGGGATGTAGTGCATAAACCCCCTATTGTAGTAAGCTTCAAACCTATGTCCATACTTCTCAGTGTCAGGCTTGCAATTCTACACAATGTGGTCCCTCGTTCGACCGAATAGGATTTCTTGTCAACATGCCGTGGTCCTGTTTCTCTTCAGTTTTGTAAATAGTGATTTAAAAAGTTTACAAAAACTTTGTTCATTCTCCGTGAATTGCATATCTAAGTGATCATTTCTACTTTGACTTCCCAAACTGCCTTTTTTTTAATTTCTCAAACTTGTATTCACAGATTCCTGAGAGAGACGTGTCAGTCCTCTCGTCATCTGACATATTCTTCTTAGTTTGTATGTTTGTATGCCACCGCTTCACACTGCACGTATGGTAATGTTCTCAGACGAAGATCTTCTAGTTTCATCTTACTTTTATGAAGTCATTCAGTGAATATATACCTACAAATCCTTATTTACAGATGGGTCCAAGGATGGTGGCGCAGTGGCATGTGCCACTGTCATTGGATCCAGAACAATATCTTCTAGAATACCGGATAACAGCTCTATATTTACAGCAGAAGCAAACGCCATCTTAACAGCTCTTAAATATATTGAAAGACATCCCAAACATAAACAATATATAATATTTTCTGACTCTCTTTCTTGCCTTCAGGCAATGAAAAATCCATCTTGCAAACATCCACTTTTAATTGAAATAATCGAATTATATAATGATCTTGCTACTGGCCAATGCGACATCGTCTTTTGTTGGTTACCCAGCCACGTTGGCATTTCTGGGAACACAATGGCTGATCTTGCTGCCAAGGCAGCACTTAACAAATCTGTGACACCACTTCTTATTCCATACTCTGATTACAAAGCTGCTATAAGATCTTATATTCGTGATCTGATGCAAAAGAAGTGGGACACCCAAGTAGGTATCAATAAATTACATGCAATAAAACCCTATATCGGTTACACTTACTTGGGTTGTCAGTCCAGATTTGAAGAGGTCATTATGCGACGATGTCGTATTGGCCACACTAGATATACGCATGAGTACCTATTAAAAGGTGAGGATCCTCCGTTTTGTATCCCTTGTGATGAACGAATCACGGTCAAGCATGTCTTGCTTGACTGTGTTGAGTACTCCATCACAAGGGATATCTATTTCAAATCCCGAACTATGAAGGATCTTTTACTAATGTAAGTCCTCATTTAATTATTGCTTTTTAAAAGAATTAAATTTGTTAACAGATTTGTAAATAGCTAAATATTTTATGATTGGAAGTTTGAATTAGTAACATAGCTTGTTAGTGGCTGTATCCTCGAGGGGGTTAAAGTACTGTAAAATTATTGTCCTCCTGAGAGGGTACGTAAGTCCCAAAACATTCAAAGTAAATTTCAACTTTCCGTTTTTAATCGTAGAATATTTGTAATTTTAATGTATGGCTAGATATGTCTTAATTGCTAACGGCTGAGGGGATGATATAAATCCAGCTAGGGCCCATGCAGGAAGCAAATGTACTGTAAGTCCCCATGGTCCCTAGTATGGTGATCTACCTTCAGTTGTTAGCGATCTATAGCCCATTTTTAGATTGTGTTGTCCCCTATGGTTAAAATGTTTTAGATTCAATTACTAGTTTTACATTTATATATCTGTGATACTCTAGTTGCTTTACTGTCCTTCGATGACAGGTTTTATAATATATACATATTCCTTCACAATGTAAAATGTTCTCGTCACGATATGGCTGAAATATTGCCGATGTGACGTTAAATATTAACTCACTCACTCACTCAGTGAATATATTTCTTTCAGATATCTCTGTGATACCGAACCTTCCGAAAATTCCAACGTTTGAGTGTATGCCATATAAAGAGAAGTTCAAAAATCGGGTAACATTGCGTTCTCATCAGAGAAGGAAACATGAACTTACTTATAATTTCAACTGTGAATTGTGTGTCAGGAAGATTTTATCATTCCGCAATTTTATCTTTTCCATGTACTTCAAAGTATTCCATGCAATCCCAAACATTTTACATTATTTAACAAAAAGTAAAGCTTAACTTGAGGTACAAACATGCGTCCGTCTTTGTTATTGAAAATCTCAAGAAGTCGCTTCCTGTGGACTTGAAACAGAAATCCCTGCCCTAATCAGTGGATTGAGTTTGCACTCGTACACTTTAAAAATGATCACTTGTATAAGCAAATCACGGAAAATTAACAAAGTTTTGTAAACTTTTTAAATCACTAAAATATAGTAATGTTGAATGTGACGCTATGAATACTTTATTTACAAAACTGAAGAGAAACTGTAGCACGGCATGTTGACAAGAAACCCTATTCGGTCGAACGAGGGAACACATTGTGTAGAATTGCAAGCCTGACACTGAGAAGTATGGACATAAGTTTGAAGCTTACTACAATAGGGGGTTTATGCACTACATCCCGATATCAAATTTTCAAGATTAGACTCATAATGACGAAAAACAATTATGTACCAAAGCCTATTCGTCTCCCCTCGCCGCCATCTTTGACGATTTGTATGCCGTGTTGGGATGCTATGAATGCCGTTTTGTATGCTCGGCGACCGTTCTCGCGCGCTCTTGTAGCTGATACGCGAGTTTTGTTTCTATTTCAAACGATTTTTCTTCCATTACAGATGTATTGTTTCGGTTTTAGAGGATATTGTTGCAGTTTTGGTGGTTTTTGTTCTGTTTTAGTGTATATGAGATCAGTTTTGATGATTTGTTCACCGTTTGTATGGTAGGCCTGAATATGGCGATCCTGATGGAGCGTCGTAACACGTTGTTGCCAAGGTCATTGAAGGTCACGGGTGCTGCCTGTCTACTGATGTCGATGGTGGAGTGGCCAAGTCCAAGTTGTCGAGCAATATCTCTGCTGCTGGTGCCAAGCTGAATCTTGCTTAGTGCACGTTCTCTTTCGTGAGGTGTTAACCTCGGCATCTTTGTCCTCGTTTCACAATCGTTAGTGAAGCTTTTTAATGTCACAGTCAGTATGATTTCAGAATGAAATTCACGCTTTCTTCATGGCGTGGCTGCATGTTGATGCATTTTGGAATTAAGAGTCATACTGTGGACAGGAATTTGTTTCTAAAGCATTTTTTCAACTGGACATGCCCTTCGACTTCATGTTAGCTATATTCATGGATAATTGTCATGTTGAAATCCATCTTGATGAAAATATGGACAATTTTAGACTGGTGCGTTTTCAATGATGTTCAGTATATGTTCGCATGGAAAATTATCATGACCTGAAACAGTTACAGACTTTGATATATACGACGACCCTGGTTGCTTAATGGTTAATTCCGTCCGTTCAGTTTTTCATCAAATGTGTAAAGTTACATGATGCGGCAGTCATGTTGGATTTAACGTTTTAGTTGGGTATACATTTACGCAATCACTCCACTGAACCAAGCCGCTGCTGTACAACAAAACATGTAAAATGTGCAGTTTCTCGTCATATTTCCTGCAGCGAAAATCAATATTAGCCACTTTAACATAACTTGATTATTACCAGAGATAAATAACATAACGAGTCACAAGATCCTATTTATCATTTATATGCCTAAGAAAGACTGTTGAGTATAAAATCCTGAGGTCAAGCTCTCAATGACTGAAGACATTGCCCTATTTTGCCATTTTGTCCCACAGTCGCTAGTCAAAATACTTTCAATTTTTTACGTGTCTGCTGCGTTAGGTGGTTGACAGTCTTCGTGTGTGTTATTTGACTCTGGTCGTCGGTAATGCAGTTTGGCTGCCAAATTAGACAGAAGGGTTCAGAGTGTATTTCACTTTCACTCGGTACACGCCATGAAAACCCTACTCCTCTGATCCTACTAAATGAAACGCTTCCAAACTGTCGCAGAATTGTCGCCACACTAAAGGGCAAGTATCCAAGAAATTAAACCTTTGTGTCTTGCACTTTTTCAACAACAAACAATCGTATTTAGTAGTATCATGGCCATAAATATATAGATATCCAAAGCAGATAAATTATATTTTGCATTATATCGATTCATATTTTGCACTTTTCCGAGAGTTCTATTTTTGTCTTATTTCTGCAGTGTAACCAGATTGTAAAGCATTCATCTTTATGAAAATCCAAAATATATACGCACTTTATCTACCTTGCCATTGTTGAATCGTAACAGTTTTAAATTGCATCGGAAATCTTGCCAGTTTTAATATATTACCAAATCACCATTCATGGCATTATTTAGTGTATGTTTTGAGATATGAATATCCATCATTCACTCTGAGAGCTGAAAAAACTGATTATTAGTGATCATGTGTACTTTGTTTTCATCAAATCACCAGTGATTATTCTAAAACGTTGTCAATGACCCAAGAATGAAGGATGTTTGGGGAAATACAAAAACACGAAGCTGAGTTGAACTGGCACATTCAAGACAATTTATTGTAGGTTCCGTGTAGGGTGACGTCATGACTGATGCAAACTCACGCAAAACGTTAACGGAACTGACCCACAATTCTGACTATTACAATGATAGCTTAAACGATAGAACAAGTAGATTTTCAAAACGTGTCTGATGACTAACATGTCACAACTATGCACATACAATCCCTGAACCAACGAATGTCTCCTTCCTAATATTCAGCATACTGTTAAGTTCGCTTACCGATAGTGATATCATAAGTACGTCAACATTGTTAAACATTGGTGTTTTCATTGAGGTATGGTTTATGAATGAGTGAGTGAGTTAAGATTTATAGTCACATCGGCAATCTTTCAGCCATATCGTGACTTAAAAAAGTCATATCCATAATAAACGCAATTGAAGTATAAATACCTGTCATGAATGAAAATGCGCACGGTCAATCTATGATCTTTCGTATTTTGACAATGACTCTTTTACCCCTTGGGGAATTCTTTTTACATTCGTAAATGATCACATAATTAAATATTAAAAATGAAATGAAGGAAACGCACACACAAAACAGAGAAACAAAGTTAACAGTCATTTAAAAGGCGAATACTTGCTGGGAAAAAATAATTTTGAACTCTTTTTGTCTTAAAACAGGGCATTTGATATCGGCGGCCTGAAGGTAAAAGATTATAATCAAAAAATAAAACGTGGCTGGAATCAGATAATATTCTCTCAGTGAGGTTAACAACTCGGGCATTAAAAAGAGAAGGCAAAGCCGGAATAGACACCTCGGAGATTTTACTTGCAATTACAATGATTTTGTTAAGATTTGCTCTTGATATTAACAGAGCCATACCAGTATTGATTTGAAAGGTTAAAGTACTTTCAATAAAACAACGATAAAACAACAGCATCGCCATTTTGCTTACGTTAAAAGATAAAAAGATAAAATACAATTTTCTTAAAAATAAAATCAGTGTTTGGACCCCACAGTAGTTTATTAAACATAATAAGATGTTTATACTGTGTTACAATTTCGACACTTGATTTCAACAGGCATAGTGTCACTTTTTTTCCATCTAAAATCCACGATGAGTTGTTTGGTTTTCGCAACATTTAATTGCAGGTAGTTGTCCTCACACCACTTTACAAAATCCTTTTCTTACACATTTCGTCACACGATTGATACTAATATTAGTTTATCAGTTGATTAAGCCTCGTCAATTTATATTGAAATATATTTGTATCCTAACTAGCCAATTAAACTGGTACATGTGAACGTTCCTTCTCAAAAAGAGGGGGCGGTGGGGAAGCCTGGTGGTTAAAGCGTTCGCTCGTGACGCCGAAGACCCGGGTTCGATTCCCCACATGGGTACAATGTGTGTAGCCCATTTCTGGTGTCCCGCCGTGATATTGCTAAAAGCGGCGTAAAACCAAATTAAAAAAAAGAGAGACTGAATCTCACATCCTGTCACGTATCAAAGGGTTAAATTCCCACCTGTAGAGGCTGTGACCTGCTTTACAAAGTGGTTATGCTTGTCCTGACTGTCAATGACAAGAAAGTGTTCTCCTCTTGAACTACAGTCAGCAAGACCCTCGTAGTAAGCGATCATGGCAAGATGAATCTGATAGCAGAAGTTGAGAAGGCGGTTGTGGATGTAGCCGGGTGGACAAGCACCTGTGACAGTCAAACACAGTTATGATTTTGATAGTGTTACATGTATTTTGAGATGCTATAGTTGATACTTGAATGTCACTCATTAATAACAGTTGGTAATAGCAACTTAAATTGGCCTTATGAGTTCATCAAGCAAGATTAAAACAAAAGCAAAACAAGTAACTGCCCATTTAAAACATCAACGCTTGACTACATAGGTTATCGCGTGATTATTTCTACTAACACAGGATATTACTACCAGAATGACAACCGTTCATCATATCATCTAATGCCAGAAAATTCCCCCATATAAACTCTGTCAAAAAAGAAACGCAACCCCTGTATTTTAGAGATTTTGATCTGAAGTTTTAAGACGACACAGCATTTTTATTATTTAAGACAGAAGTCTGAAATTTGGCAGAATAATAACCAAGATGGGCATGTTTAAAATTGTCATTTCAAAAGTCATCTCACAGACACCAGTTTGTCACCAGGGGGGCGTCTTTCTCAGTATCTCGTATGAGCACCACGAGCTGCAATCACTGCACGGCATCTCCTTGGACAAGAACGGATAAGACGCCGGATTCTTTCCTGGGGAATGGCTCTCCACTCCTCCTGCAGTGCAACGCCGAGCTGTTGCAGCGTCTGTGGCGGCGGCTGACGTTGACGTACGCGTCGACCCAGAGTATCCCACAGGTGTTCAATAGGGTTGAGGTCTGGTGATTTAGAGGGCTATGGCAAGACATTGACGTTGGAATTCTGCAGAAAGTTCATTGTTGCACGTGCAGTATGAGGCCGGGCGTTGTCTGGTTGAAAATCTGTGTCTGTTGGTCAATAATCGGGAGAAGGTGAGGCTGTAATACGTGGTTGATGTAACGTTGGGCTGTCAGGTTCCTTCAACGATCACCAAGTCTGATTTCAGGTTGTATGAGATGGATCCCCAAACCATAACGCTTTCTCCGCCAAATCTGTCCCCTGTCGGACGCAGATGGGCGCAAAACGTTCATGACGTCTCCTATACACACGTTTCTTCCGTCGTGATGTTGCAAAAGAAAACGGGATTCATCAGAAAACCAGATGCGCCTCCAGTTTTGTAAAGTCCATATCCTTACGTTGTTGCACCACCTGAGTCGTCGGCGGAGATGTAGGGGGCGTAGTACAGGTCCAACAACTGGTCTACAGGCACGTAAACCCGCTTCTTTCAGACGGTTCCTAATCGTTTGAGCTGACACTCTCCACAAACCTGGTATTTGTGTGGCAGTCACGGTTGGTAGGGCATGCCGATTACGCAGGTGATGGACCCGGATGTACCGATCTTGAAGGGGGGGTCGTGATTCTTGGCCTTCCACTTCTCGGGCGATCGTTGGTCAAATTGAAGTTGTTGTAGCGGCTCCAAAGTCGGGATATCGTTGTTTTGTGAACATTTAGGTGCCGTGCAACAGTTCCAAAACTTTCTCCGGCTTGAACACGACCAATGGCGATATTTCGGTCGGCAGCACTCAATCGTGGCATTTTTCACACAGCTTTTCATGCGACAAATGAATGAATATAATACGAAAGCACATGGGCTTTTATACACACCTACATTAACTGCCATTTTCATGATTTGCATGTGTTTTTTTTGTGCGAAGTCACCATGAGGGTCATTTCATGCGTTGTGACGGAATAAGCAATAAAATACACTTATGCGTACAAATGCAGTTGTTTGGATGGTAATCTTCATTAATTACGTGTATAATTTCAATACATTCGAATAACATTTAGTTTGGAAGCAATAACTTCATTCAAACGAATTTTTCATATCTGAGGACAGGGGTTGCGTTTCTTTTTTGACAGAGTTTATATTGTGTTGCAGTTCTCATCTTTTCTGGATGCTACCTGAATATTTCTTTTTTTGAGAAAAAAATCCAGCATTAATACATTAAGTCACAAGGCCAGCCATCAGTCAGTCGGATGTGACAACGGACAATTTAATGAAAATCCAAAGTTGTTTTTCTGACATCCCAGGAGGTTGTCCAGTATCCCGATTGTCAATTCTGAGTGGATCGCATACAGACAAGGGCGACCAACACATACCTAACTGTTTTTATCTGCATATTTTTTCCGTAAATGACCCCACTGAATGCCATGTTTTGTATCTTTTCTTTTTGTTCCTGCCCAGTTAACCCTACCCATGATATCAAATTCATGTGAAAACATGATGAAATCTTTGTACAGAAATCTGGCTGAACTATACGAAATTGCTAAAATTTGATATATAATTTGGAATTGGATGTGATAATGGATATAATTACAAAGTGCATGAATACACAACGCCTTCTTGAAAGTGGTCAAATGAAACAGTTACATATTTCATATTTGTGATTTTACAGATTCTAGTGCAAGAATTCCTTTTGGGTGGAGCCCATCATGGATTCAAACATTGACTCTCAGAGTAAGGCACCTAATCGGTAGTCAAATGTTCTCGTCACGATATGGCTGAAATATTGCCGATGTGACGTTAAATAATAACTCACTCACTCACTCACCTAATCGGTAGAACACGAAGTCAGCGATCTAACCCACTCCGCCAGCGCTTTCACAAAAAATTAAGCATGATAACTTGTAGTTTTAGATCACTTACTTTGTGTTCTCAACTGACAATGCCTTTCAGTAAGTGGTAGAATATAACCTATGTTGTATTTTGGATTAAGTACCTGAAGTAAGGCTGTAGTAGACTGTTCCCGTCTCCTCTCGTCCGTCCAGGGGCGACATGAACAACACGCCATGGAGCTGACACCGTCGATGTTGTGGTCTGTGGAACACAGACACACATGCCTCGGTCATAAGGCACAGGGATACACATGCAACATCGCTTCCAATGTTGGAAACTTCAGACAGGATGTCACTTGGTATTATGATATTTGTAAAATTTTCCCATTTGTTTCCAAAACCGTTCTTGACCGAAGTAGACGCTAGGGTTACAAGATATGTCAGTATGAGACTGATTAAACCACACTCCATAGTGCAAGGAACGTCGTTTGTCTGTCACTGAGCAAATAATCAGTTCGCCGATATGCTGGCGCGTTATTTCGATCGTATTCGCTTAAAAGCAAACGCTGACTCAATGACAATAGACGATGTTCAACCAACGAAACATTTACTGATTTATTATCATCATGTACATTATGCAACGCGTGTTCAGAGAGAAATTGAAGTGTCTTTGCATAAGAGACACAATGCACACAACTTTAAGGCTTTTAAAGGAATGACAAGCATTTATGGATGATCTACTTCTTTATTGTACAATAGCGACGTTTCGGTAAAGATACTTTTACCGTTTTCATGCATTAGGTGGTGAATGAGTACTGTTGTACTCATTCACCACCTTATGCTTGAAAACGGTATAAGCATCTATTCGAAACGTCGCTATTGCAGAATATAGAATTTGATCATCCATAAAGACTTGTCATTCTATTATACAACTTCTAGAATGCAATTCAATGCCACGTGTTCATACATTTCCATATTGCCCAATGTAAGTAGGAAAGGCACATTTGTCGGTTTCCATCAATCTTCTGCACATTTATATATATATTGTTTTAAGCAACTGTTATCATAGCAGTGAGTAAGTGAATAACAATGTTGTAGATGTGTTGCCAATTAAAGTCGTCATCCTTTTGATCTTGTTTATTATTACGTTTTACAGACAATCGAAATGAACAGGTATTTGTTCACATACGTTTTTATGACAAGAAGGAATCCCATGTATGAAACACAACTGGAAGTATGTGCCATATCATATTGTTTGAAACCAGTGAAGATGCGGGTTAAATTGAGTGAGTTTGTTAAAATTCTACTTCGCATGGGCAACATTGCAGCCATATAGCGATGAGAACAATTTGAATGATATTAAAAGTCTACAAAGCACAGTAAAACGGAATGTTTAGTATCACAGTTTAGGTATAAAACAAATCAATTCTTTATTTTAAAAATATTACCTTCTCAGACTATTATTTAGGACGAAGTAAAACAAGGTTCTAGACCACTAGCGACCAAAGTTATATCACCTTCCTAGGGATCAAGAGAACTTATGGTACTTCTGCTTCCTGCATGATTCCCAGGAGGATTTACGTCATCACTTTGTCTGCCAGTATTCAGAGCTATCAATACTAAAAACGTCACTGTAATCGAACAAATAAAACACAAGTTAATGTTATGTACTTCAATTAGTTTCAATTGCACGCCACGTTAACCCCCTGAGTGATACTGCCATTAATAATTTCAGTTCTTGATAACATCAAACTAATTTAGCTATTGGAAATTTATCAAATAATTATATTTCTTATAAAAAATTAAGACAGATTTTCATAAAATGAACTTGTAAAGACGATGATTGATAATAAGAATTCCTTAAGGGAGAGAAATGTACACAGTGTAGCATGTTCTTGACTGTGTTTCTCTCATCACAGGAGACACAAAATGAAGGATCTTCACCATTTAATAAATATTCATGAGTAAAACGTGTGTGGCCAATTCGACATCGTCTTTGTACGACCTCATCGTGCCTTGGCGTACAACCCAAGTAGGTATAACATAAAAGATTGTTTAATTTCATGAAGTGGGTGTTTGATCAGTTCCCTGATGTACCGTCTGATCGAGCGTTAAAGAGCGTGTAAGGAACTTGAAGTGGATCGACATATTTCTCAGAGCTGCTTTCACTACTGCATCAGCTTTGTATTACCAGCAATGACAACAAGACCTGGTAACCAACAAAAGACAATGTCGATCAAGCCTGTAGAGAGTTCACTATACAGTTCTAAAATAGCGTGTATCAAATGATGTGTCGTAGATGAAACATGAAGTGCCTGAGGACAGCAGATGGAATCAGACAAGATGATGAATTGCATTTGTTTAGATTGGTGCTGAATATGTGCTATTTGGATAGCATTGGCTTCAGCAGTGAAAATATAACTATTATCAGGATCCTGGAAGGCAAACCTTTTGATCCAACGACAGTGGCACTTGAAACCTTGCCAACATCCTTGGAACCATCTGTAACAATTGAACGAAAAGTATCATATGTAGTTCGCAATTCTATATAGCCTTGTTCATAGATTAGTGGATTAGTGACAGATTTGTTAAACTTAACGAGTGAAAGATCTATTCTTGGCCTAACTAACTGCTAGAGAGGAGTAGATAGAAGCTGAAATGGGGATATTATATCCAGGTCGATATTAACATCAATAATATGGGGCTTAATCAAATTCAAAGTGGCGGGACTAGTTTAGGTATACTTTGAAACAAATCTCCATAATGAATGAATGAATGACAACTATTTGTATAGTGCCTAATATCCAGTTTATTTCCTGCTCAGTGGCGCTTTACAGAAAAATTACACAATGATAAAAAACAGTGATGTTTAAAAATACAGTAAAAGCTAAGATGATGAATATGGGGGCTAGGCTATGATTCAAAGCTAATATTCTGACTGAATAGGTGTGTTTTAATTTTTTCTGGAATGAATCTCTTGATTTTGCACTTTTCAGTTCAGCTGGAAGTTCATTCCACAACACAGGGGCTGCAACTGTTAAACACCTTTCCCCCCATTTTAGTGGTGGTTCTGGGGATGGCAAGATCATTCAAAACACTGCTGGATCGAAGAGTTCTATTTGAAGTTTTGTACGAAGTTAGGCGTCTCAGATACCCAGGAGTTGTGGGATCATTCAGGACTAAATACATACGAGAAAGCAGCTTATAGGTGACACGTTGCTGAACAGGAATCCACTGTAGTTCACGCAGGATTGGTGTGATTTCACAGTGCTTCCTGAAACCCGTGATGAGACGAGCAGAGCTGTCCTGTAGATGCTGTAGGAGTTGTTTGAGCTTGAAGTTCCATAAAGCAACGAGTTACAGTAATCAAGGCGGGATTTGATACTTGCTTGCACAAGACTGACTGACTGACTGAGTTTGGTTTTACGCCGCTTTTAGCAATATTCCAGCAACATCACGGCGGGGGACACCAGAAATGGGCTTCACACATTGTACCCATGTGGGGATTCGAACCCGGGTCTTCGGCGTGACGAGCCAACGCTTTAACCACTAGGCTACCCCACCGCTTGCACAAGAGTTTTCAGATAATCCTCAGTCAGATATTTCTTGATGCTGATGATATTAAGAGACAGAACGACAGAGATATCTCACGTGGGGTTGAAGAGATAGGGATGGATCGAACACCACACTGAGATAGCTGAGCTGGGCTGGGACTGACAGAGCTGTCGCCAGTGGTCATGCTGAGGGGTGGGACTTTCGATCAGTGGGTGTTGCTGTGAGCCAATAATCATGAATTCGGTTTTTCCGTCGTTCATTTTTAGAAATTTGGACTTGTCCCTGGAGCGCACCTCTGCGATACAGGTCTCTAGCTGGGTTTTCCGATCACTTATTTGGGATGCTTTTGCACTGATGTACACTTGGCTGTCATCTGCGTAAGTTTTGAAGGGAATGGAAAGCTCCTGATGACGTTACCGAGTGGAAGTGTGTACACAGTAAACAAAATGGGCCCCAGAACCGAGCCTTGCGGGACACCGAATTGCATCTTGGACACAGGATCTTGCACCTGCAGATGACGATTTCCTAGGTATGATCGGAACCACTCAAGAGCGGTACCCCTAATGCCTAGTGTGTGGTCCATCCTTCGATTGAGTGAGTGAGTGAGTGAGTGAGGTAAGATTTAACGTCCCGTCGGCAATATTTCAGCCATATTGTGACGACAAAAAGCTTTGTTCTAAGAATAAAAATATTTATACGTATTTAAAAACGTGTCAGCAAAGGACAGTATAAGAACAAGACTATCACAAATTGATTATAACTATTTTGAGTTCAGGGTAAAATTGTAAGTCATTGCAAAACAACACAATATAAAATCGGGCTATAGATCACCAGCAACTGAAGGTCGATCACCACACTAGGGACCATGCCATCCTTCAATGAAGGACATTGTGGCCCACGGTATCAAAAGCAGCGGACATGTCCAGTAACACCAGCAGTACCAGTTCTTGATTGTCTAGGTTTTGGCAATGTGAGTTTGCACACACAGAAGGGCGGTCTCAGTGCTGTGTTTCTGTTTGTAAGCAGACTGAAATACTTCCAGCAGTTCATTGTCTTTAAGATGTTGTTGAAGCCTGGATGCAATGAGTTTTTTCGAGGACTTTAGATAGGAAAGGGATATTAGAAATAGCTCTATAATTCTTCATTACACTGCTGTCTAGTTACCAGAGCCAGCTTGAACTTGTCAGGCACAACACCGTTGCGTAGGCAGGAGTTCAGAATATAGGTAACAGCTGGGGCCAGAGAATCACAATAGGATTTAAACAGTGATGTCGGCAAGGTGTCAAGAGCAGAATACTTTGTACAGTCCGTTTGGCTCAAAAGCGGACCGATGAATTGCAATCTAACTCGAAAACTAATAAACATAACATACTCAATGAAACGCTGATCATAATCAAAACATCATACCCACTCTGTGAGATTTTTGCAGAATTTCTGTCCTAAAAATAATAAAGTTGTTTAACAAACTATCATTAAAATATTGACACAGTTCACTGTTTGTTACGGGGGAGGAGTGCAGAGAAAGGGACAGCCAGGTGTTCGAGAAGCACGTTCACAGACAAAGTCTTTTATTCATTAACATGTGCTGTGCCGTCTCCATCCGTTCTCGAACACCTGGCTGTTCGTTTCTTTCTGGAACGCAACAGTCCGTCAAATGGAGATACCCCTGAACGCGAAAAGTGACAGTCTCTTTAGTAGCGCGTATAGCCACATTGAGCTTGCACACAGGCCGTGCAACGTGGCCTCAATGAGTTCCCTAGAGTCTGAAAGAATGCCTGATGCAACTGGTTCCGCTCAAACACCAATCTCTAATCCAATTGTGCAAGTGTGAGTGGCTGTCTACCTGCAGCAATCCTCCGTCCAATTTCGTCCCAGAATGTTCAATTGGAGCCATATCCGGGAAAGAGACGTCAATGTTTTTCTGAGCCAGATAATCCATCGACACCCTTGCTGTGTGAGGGTTGCAAACGTCGCTGGCGTTGTTGACGTGCCAAAATTGGCCCCACATATGGCCTTCGGTAGTGGATTCCAGTAGCCCGAAGACGACGCGTAATCGTATCGCTTGGCACTGCTCCCCATGACCCAAGAACTAGGGCTGCTGTTACTGTTGCTGCTTGAGTTTGGTTCCTTAGATGAGTGACCCGGATGAACCGATCTTGCGCATGAGTTGTCACTCTTTGCCGTCCGATACGGGGACGATCAGCAGCAACCCGCTTTGCTGATGACGTTGAGGAAATCGTGTAATGGTGGTAAGATGACAACCCAATTGTCTAGCTACAGCGGTTGCAGTGCTACCTCCTTGTTACTTTCCAATGGCCATTCCCCCCTGCTCAGGCGTTAGTCTAGGCATCGTGTGTGTGGCGTGTACACCTCCTAGCGTCAATACTGAACTGTTTTTTGACACAAACCTTCATAAAGGATACCTCAGAGCGAAATGCATGCTTTTCATCCATAACCGTCAATGCACGTGCTAAAATTATGGTTTTGATGCACTGTTGGTGTGTTTGTGCGAATGTTTCGTATGGACGTCAAATTGCACGACATCATCTCATCTGGGATCATTACGTCACTTTACCATGAACGTTCCATAAACATCAACGCTTACCTTCATGAGATTTCATTTTTCGAAACTTGTTGTTCAGTATAAATTGAATGAATATGTAATTGAATTGCGGCATTATAGTGCACACACACACAGACCCGACCTTGCTTTGGATCACGTGTAAAGGTCGCTTAGAGAGACTCAGGGAAGCAGAGGGATTTTCTAATGTGATAAGGACAATACACATTTGAAACGTTCAAAATTTACACCAGCAACGTTTGTGGAGACACTGTATTATCAAAGCGACCATTCGCTTATGTGTTTCCTTCAATTCCCTATACAGTGAGTGAGTGAGTTAATAGTTAACGTCACATCAGCAATATGTCAGCCATATCGTGACGAGAACATTTTACATTGAAATGGAATATGTGTATATTATAAAACCTGTCATCGAAGGACAATACAACAACTAGAATATCACAATTAGATTTAAAACTAGTGTGGAAAGTTAAAACTAATAGCACTATTAGGACAATACAAGATAAAAACAGGCTATAGATCGCCAACAACTGAAGGTAGATCGCCATACTAGGAACCATGGGGACTTACATTACTTTTGCTACCTGCATGGACCCTAGTTGGATTTACACCATCCCTTCAGCAGCTTGCGATTGTAGGAAAATTTAGCCGGCAGTTAAAAGAACAAAGATACTACGTTTAAAACATGGTAAATTTACATTTTAATTTGAAAGTTTTGGGACTTACGTACCCTCTCAGGAGGACAATAATTTTACGCTACTTCAACCCCCTTTGAGGGTACAGCCACTAACAATCTCAGTTATTAATCTAAACTACCAACAATAAAACATTAGCTATTTACAGATCAGTCAACAAATCTAATTCTTTTAAAAATTCAACTGTTAAATGATAATTCATATTATAAAAAAGATCCTTCAATGTTTTGACATTGAAATACTTATCCCTTGTGATGGAATATTCAACACAGTCAAGCAGAACATGCTTGACTGTGATTCTTTCATCACAAGGAATGCGAAACGGAGGATCCTCGCCTTTCAGTAAATACTCGTGAGTATATCTAGTGTGTCCAATACGACATCGTCGCATAATGACCTCTTCAAATTTTGGATTGACAACTCACGGATCACGGATGTAAGTTCTAATGCTAGCTTTGTAATCAGAGTATGGGATAAGAAGTGGTGTCACAGATTTGTGTAGTGCTGCCTTGCAGCAAGATCGGCCATTGTGTTCCCAGAAATGCCAACGTGGCTGGGTAACCAACAGAAGACGATGTCGCATTGGTCAGTAGCAAGATCATTATATAATTCGATTATTTCAATTAAAAGTGGATGTTTGCAAGATAGATTTTTAATAGCCTGAAGGCAAGAAAGAGAGTCAGAAAAGATGATATATTGTTTATGTTTAGGATGTCCTTGAATATATTTAAGAGCTGTTAAGATGGCGTTTGCTTCTGCTGTTAATATAGAGCTGTTATCCGGTATTCTAGAAGATATTGTTCTGGATCCAATGACAGTGGCATGCCACTGCGCCACCGTCCTTGGACCCATCTGTAAATAAGTATTTATATGTATTATACTCTTGTATATATTGTAATTCATTAGTTTCTGATTTTTTAAAGTTTGTCAGAGTTAGGTCAACTTCAGGCCTAACCAATTGCCAAGGAGGAGAAGAAAGAAGACGAGAAGGAGCTATATTATCCAGCTCAATGCCGGCAGCAGTAATGAATGGTTTCATTCTGAGCCCCAGTGGCGGAACAAGTGAAGATTTCTGGTTGTACAAATCCTCATAAAGAGGATTAAAGATACAGTGAAATGCAGGATTCGATTTGTTAGAATAAAGATTTGTAAGATATTGTAAAGATAATTGTATACGTCGTTGGGCAAGAGAAGACTCGTCTGCTTCGACGTAGAGACTGTCAACAGGAGAAGTTCTAAAAGATCCAAGACAAAGCCTTAGACCTTTATGGTGGACGGAATCAAGTAGTTTTAGATTGCTTTTGCAGGCTCCACCATATACGATGGAGCCATAATCAAGTTTCGAGCGGACCAATGATCGATATAGGTGGAGGAGGGTAGCCTGATCCCCTCCCCACTTTGAGTTGGAAACAACTTTCAACAAGTCAGTGCCTTCAGGCATTTAGTTTTAAGGGATTTAATATGTGGCAGAAACGTTAAGTGCGAGTCAAAAATTAAACCCAAGAACTTGGCCTCCTTAACAACTTTGATGGGTGTGCCATTTAGAGATAGTTCAGGGTCTTTATGTAGGTTGTATTTACGGCAGAAATGTATACAATTAGTTTTGGATTTAGAGAATTTAAGGCCGTTTTCCAGACACCATTTATTTATTTTGTTTAAACACAACTGCAGTTGTTCAATAGTATGCATATTTTTACCACGACAAGAAATATTAAAATCATCCACAAAAGCGATCCATCGATTGAATCGTTTAAAACCTTGGATAAACTGTTGACCTTGATACTAAATAAAGTCACAGACAAAATACTGCCTTGTGGGACACCATGATCCTGATTGTAATGATCAGACAGGGTAGAACCCACTCGGACTTGAAATTGCCTGTCCTTTAAAAAGTTAGCTATAAATTGAGGCAAACGGCCTCGCAATCCGAAGCCATGTAAATATCTTAAAATGCCATATTTCCACGTCGTGTCATAGGCCTTTTCAAGATAAAAAAAGATAGACACAGCGTGTTGTTTATTAATAAGGGCGTTTTTAACAAATGATTCCAAACGCACAAGGTGATCGACAGTACTTCTGTTTTTGCGTAAACCACATTGTATATCTGTTATAAGGTTATTAGTTTCCTGGCACCCATGAAGGGTCACCTCCTCGTGGTGGGTGCTGGGTAATGCTAAGCGCCCTTCAACCTCCCGTTGTGGACCCGGGGGTATATTTGGTCCACCAACCCGTTTGCCGTGGGTTGCGCCCCTGTGTCGGTGGAGGACGGGAGTCTGGTGGTTGAGGGCACTGGGAGCCTAGAACCGTGTTCCCTTTGCCCAGCACACCACTTCGCCCCTTACTTCACCTAGACGGGTGGTAGAACTGGCCCGGTTCTATCAATCGGCTGGTCACGCCATGCCCTGTGCATGGAAACATTCAAATTTATATTCATGTACATTTATATCATGTTGATATTGAATGTTGTGTTTCAAAATTATGTTATTATATCTATTTGCCTAGAGTCCTATGCCAGAAGGCGGTGGCTCCTGGGCCAATCTAGTGATAATGACCTCCAAATGATGTATGTCTCAAATTTCTTGTCTTGGGCCGAACCAGTCGGGCATGAAATTGGTTGACAAATGCAGCTATTTGTGTCGTTTTCTCTGGAGTATAACACCCCTGTATCCCTAGTGTCAGCATCTTGGATATCCGGTGCATATTGACACTGTCCTTGTTGAAACTCCATGGTGGGTGGGGAGTAGGGGTGTCGAATATATTTCCTTTCACCATGTTAACCCAACAAGCTGGTTCAACTAGGAACGAAAAGAAGAGACGATTGGACGAACTAGATCGTCCTAATGAAACTAATTCAACAAATACTGACTCCTGGGCAAGATTTCTTGTAATTGAAGCTGCAGACTTTCTCCCAATAAAACTAAACCCGTTCGCCATTTCAAAGGCTATCTCTGGCATCTGTGGAGAAGTTCAAAATGTTACGCGTCTCCGTAGTGGCTCGCTTCTTGTGGAGTGTGCACGGAGGCAGCAATCTCTTAATCTGTTGTCTATCAAGACTTTTGCAAATATAGAGGTTGCTGTGTCTGTGCACAGGACACTGAACTCTTGTCGTGGCATCATCCGCGACAGGGCAAGATGCCTGACTGATATGTCAGAGGAGGACATTGCTTCCGAATTGCAGGATCAGGGCGTTTCAGCAGTCAAACGATTCAGCTTCAGGAAAGAAGGCATCCTTACCAAGACAAATACTTATCTTTTGACTTTTTCTCGTTCGTCTCTTCCAACATCGATTAAAGCAGGCTACTTTAATATCGGAGTGGATGTCTATGTACCCAGTCCCCTCCGATGTTATAAATGTCAACATTTCGGACACGGCTCACAATCTTGCCGAAACGGTACCGACTGCACCAAGGATTACAAGTGCGCTAACTGTGATGGTGCACACCCTGCTTCTTCTAAATCATGCCCTGTATGGCAGCGAGAATCTCACATTATGAAATTAAAATGTGAGAAAAATGTTTCCTACCTGGATGCCAAAAAAATGTTCACTCAAATCTCAACTCCTTCAAACATAAACTACGCTGCTGCAGTCACTCGCTCTGCGGCAGTGTCCTCTACTGCGTGTCAGACTGACTTGACTTGGGTCAAGTCATCAAACCCTATCTCTTCAGCGTCAGCCAATAAACCTACTGCCACTGTCACTCAGTCTACATCTGGTTCTCAGACTGATGAAATCGACTCTGAGTCTCACTCACAAATATTTGTTTCCCAACCAGCCGCACAGAATTCCAAAGGGAAAAAAAGGAAAAAGGACTAATAGAGACAAACCTGTTGTCCCTTCACCTCCAGAGGTACTTCTTGAAAATTCATTTGGACCTCTAGATATGGAGGTTACTCCGTCCTCACAGGACAGGCGGAGGAGCTTATCCTCCTCGCATTCACGTGAGAGATCACCAATTGAGCCGCCATGACTCAATTGTCTACTCTAATGCAATGGAATTGCAGAGGACTACGAAATAACTTCAATGAGATACAACTGCTGATACAAGATATTCAGCCGTCAGCACTCTGTCTCCAAGAGACATATTTAAAACCTACAGATAACTTTACTTTGAGACAATACAGCGATTATCATTCCTTTTCTCCCCCCGGGAGATAAAGCAACTGGAGGTACTTCTATCTTAGTACGACAGGGTATAATACATAGCCCTGTCCCGCTTCATAGTAATCTTCAGACTGTAGCTGTTCGACTGACCCTGCACATTGCTTTGACTCTGTGCAGCTTATATATCCCTCCATCTTCTGGTGTCCGTCTGTCGGATCTTCAGAATCTGTATGATCAGCTTCCAAAGCCATGTATCATCATGGGCGATCTGAATGGACACAATCCGCTTTGGGGAAGTGTCCATACCAACAATAAAGGTAAAATCCTCGAGGAATTTATATCAGATAATAATCTCTGTATTTTCAATGATGATTCAGCCACTTATTTACATCCAGCTACGGGAACATATTCTTCCCTGGATCTGTCACTCACCGATTCAACCTTATATAATGAATTTGACTGGATGGTTCATGATGACCTGTGTGGGAGTGATCACTTCCCCACCATTCTCAAAACAATCAGCCCTGGGATGATCCACCTTTGTCGAGAAGGAACTTTGCCAGGGCTGATTGGTCGTTATATAAGACACTGTGTGATGATCACTTAAAACATGATGTTTTTGCGAACAGCAAAGATCCTATACAGCTGTTTTCCGATATACTCAATGACATTGCTGACCACGCTTCCCCAAGTCCTCTGCAATTCCACACATTCGTAAACCATGGTTTACTAATGAGTGTAAACAGGCCAGAAAAAGTAGGAAGAAAGCTGAAAAGTTTTTCCGCAAACATCCTACAGTCCATAATTTAGACAAAATTAAAATTTTAAATGCCAAGGCTCGACGCGCATTTAAACAGAATAAGCGTCAGTGTTGGAGGAACTATGTTTCCAAAATAAATTCACGTACACCTATGTCCAAGGTGTGGAACATGGTCCAAAGAATAAAGGGCAAAGGTTCTAAATCTACTGTACACCATCTGAAGGATGGTGATAATCTCTTAACTCATAAAACTGACATAGCAAATAAACTTGGCGAAACGCTTGCCAAACATTCTTCCTCATCAAATTATGTCCCTGAGTTTCAAAAACACCAGAAACAACCGGAGAAGAAAAGAATAAATTTTAACTCAGACAATGGTGAAGATTATAATGAACTATTTTCACTCCATGAGCTACATACCGCTCAGGAGCAAGCTCATGATACAGCAACAGGGGCTGATGATATCCACTATCAGCTCCTGAAGCATTTGCCCGAATCGTGTTTGGAAACACTGCTAAATATATTTGATATGATATGGACTACAGGGAATTTTCCAACTTCCTGGCGTAATGCCATTGTAGTCCCCATTCCAAAAACCTGGCTGGGATCATACTGATCCGTCTAATTACAGGCCAATCTCTTTAACGAGTTGTGTCTGTAAAACCATGGAACGAATAGTAAACGATCGATTAACATGGTATCTTGAAACCAATAACCTTATCACCAATATCCAATGTGGTTTCAGGAAAAGTCGTAGTACCATTGATCATTTGGTACGTTTAGAGTCCTTTGTCAAAAATGCTATAGCAAAAAAACAACATGCAGTATCGATATTCTTTGATCTCGAGAAAGCATACGATACCACCTGGAAACATGGCATTTTGAAGGATTTTCATGATTTTGGTTTGAGAGGCCGTTTGCCTCTTTTTATATCACAGTTTTTAAAAGACAGGCAATTTCAAGTCCGAGTGGGTTCTACCCTGTCTGACCATTATAATCAGGATCAGGGTGTTCCACAAGGAAGTATTTTGTCTGTCACATTATTTAGCATTAAGATTAACAGTTTATCCAAGGTTTTAACCGATTCACTTGATGGATCGCTTTTTGTGGATGATTTTAATGTTTCTTGTCGCGGTAAAAATATGCATACTATTGAACGGCAAATGCAGTTGTGTTTAAATAAAATAAATAAATGGTGTCTTGAAAACGGCTTTAAATTTTCTAATTCAAAAACTAATTGTATACATTTCTGCCGTAAATATAAGCCTCATAAGGACCCAGACCTATCTTTAAATGGCACTCCCATCAAAGCTGTAAAGGAGGCCAAATTCTTGGGCCTAATTTTCGATTCCCATTTAACATTCCTGCCACATATTAAATCCCTTAAAGCTAAATGCCTGAAGGCACTCGATTTGTTAAAGGTTGTCTCCAATTCAAAGTGGGGAGGGGATCAAACTACGCTCCTTCACTTATACCGATCATTGGTACGATCTAAACTTGATTATGGTTCGATCGTATATGGCGGAGCCTGCAAAAGCAACCTTAAACTACTTGATTCTCTGTTCACCACCAAGGTCTAAGACTCTGTCTTGGATCATTTAGAACCTCTCCAGTTGATAGTCTCTATGTTGAGGCAGATGAGCCTGCTCTTTCCCAACGCCGTATTAAATTATCTTTACAATATATTACCAAACTATATTCAAACGAATCTAATCCTGCATTTAACTGTGTCTTCAATCCTCTTTATGAGGATTTGTATAACAAAAAGCCTTCTCTTGTTCTGCCTTGGGCACAGAATTAAACCATTCCTTTCTGCTGCTGGCATTGAGCTGGAGAATATATCTCCTTCTCGTCTTCTTTCTTCTCCTCCGTGGCAATTGGTGAGGCCAGAAGTTGACTGAACATTAACCACATTTAAAAAATCCGAAACTAATGATTTACAGTATAAACAAGAATTTAGTCAATTAAGAAATAAATATAATACCTTTAAATCCTTATATACAGATGGATCCAAGGATGGTGGCGCGGTTGCTTGTGCCACTGTCATTGGGTCCAAAACAATATCTTCCAGACTACCCAATGACAGTTCAATTTTCACCGCAGAAGCAAACGCAATACTAACAGCTCTTAAATATATAAATAGACACCCTAAATATAAACAATATATAATATTTTCAGACTCTCTTTCGTGTCTTCAGGCTATTAAAAATCTTTCTTGCAAACATCCACTTTTATTAGAAATTATTGAATTGTACAATGAACTTTCTACTGGCCAATGCGACATCGTCTTTTGTTGGTTACCCAGCCACGTTGGCATTTCTGGGAACACAATGGCTGATATTGCTGCTAAGGCAGCACTCAACAAATCTGTGACACCACTTCTGATCCCATACTCTGATTACAAAGCTGCTATAAGATCTTATATCCGTGATCTGATGCAAAAGAAGTGGGATACCCAAGTAGGTATCAATAAATTACATGAAATAAAACCCTATATCGGTTACACTTACTTGGGTTGTCAGTCCAGATTTGAAGAGGTCATTATGCGACGATGTCGTATTGGCCACACAAGATATACTCACGAATACCTATTGAAAGGTGAGGATCCTCCATTTTGTATCCCTTGTGATGAAAGAATCACGGTCAAGCATGTCTTGCTTGACTGTGTTGAATATTCCATCACAAGGGATAACTATTTTAAATCACGAACTATGAAGGATCTTTTTAATAGTATCAGTTCTCATTTAATTATTGCATTTTTAAAAGAATTAGATTTGTTAAATGATTTGTAAATACATAAATATTTTAAGATTGGAAGTTTGAATTAGTAACTAAGATTGTTAGTGGCTGTATCCTCGAGGGGGGTTAAAGTACTGTAAAATTATTGTCCTCCTGAGAGGGTATGTAAGTCCCACAACATTCGAAGTAAATTAAAATGTTCCACTTTTTAATCGTAGAATACCTGTTCTTTTAATGTATGGCTAGTTTTGCTAAATTGCTAACGGCTGAAGGGATGGTGTAAATCCAGCTAGGGTCCATGCAGGAAGCAAATGTACTGTAAGTCCCATGGTCCCTAGTATGGTGATCTACCTTCAGTTGTTGGCGATCAATAGCCTGTTTTTTATATTGTATCGTCTTGTATAGTTCAAATGTTTTAGATTTAGTTACTAGTTTTATATCTATATCTGTGATACTCTAGTTATTTTACTGTCCTTCGTCGGCAGAATTTTATAATTTCACTTAAATCGTTGATATATTTATAACTTGCTTTAGTCACGATATGGCTGAAATATTGCCGATGTGAATTAAAATCTTAACTCACTCACACTCACTGAAGAGTGTTTATCGAGAGTTTCACCCAATTTATTTGCAATATCTGATTTATCGGTAAGTAATTGATCTCCATGTTTAAGATGATGGACACTAGATTTAGTACCTTTACCTTTAATTTTCTGGACCATGTTCCATACCTTGGACATGGGCGTTCGAGAATTTTATTTTGGATACATAATTTTGCCGAGATTGGCGTTTATTCTGCTTAAAGATACGCCGCGCTTTAGCATGTAAAATTTTAAATTTATTTAAATTGTGCACCATAGGATGGCGACGGAAATAATGTTCAGCTTTTCTCCTTGCCTTCCTAGCTTGTTTGCATTCATCGTTGAACCATGTTTTCCGAATATGTGGAACCGCAGAGGACTTTGGTATACACTCGGCAGCTATGATATTCGGTTCATAAGAAAAGTATTTTATAGGATCAGGAACATCAATAAAAAGTTCAGGTTTAAGTTTAGCAGAACAGAGAGTTTCAAATAAAGCCCAGCTATCCTTTTTTAAACTTCAATCTTGATGATGGAGGAACATCAGATGGGTTTACAGGTTTGAGTATTGTGGGAAAATGGTCACTACCACAGAGGTCGTCGTGGACTGACCATTCAAACTCATTCAATAGGTTAGAATCAGTAATTGACAAATCAAGAGCTGAATACGTTCCTGTGCCAGGGTGTAAATATGTGTTTGAACAATCATTATATATGCATAAATCATTGTTTGATATAAACTCCTCCAGTATTTTACCTTTAGTGTTTAGAGTTGTACCAGCCCAGAGTGGGTTGTGGCAATTAAAGACACCCATAATAATACAGGGTTTCGGAAGTTGATTGTAAAGTGTTTGAATAACAGCCTGCTGAAGAGTTGAAGATGGTGGAATATACAGCGAGCAGAGAGTAAAAGCAACGTGCAGAGTAAGGCGTACTGCAACGGCTTGAAGATCAGTTTTAAGCAAAACAGGGCTTTGGAGTACATTATGCCTTACAAGGATGGAAGATCCTCCCGTAGCCCTATCACCCGGGGGAGAAAAAGAATGATATGCTTTGAACTGACGTAAACTGAAATTATCTGTCTGCTTTAGATATGTTTCTTGCAAACAGAATGCTGATGGACTAAAGTCCTGGACCAATAGTTGTAAGTCGTTAAAGTTGGTATTCAGTCCTCGACAATTCAACTGTATAATATTGTTTAGGTAAGCTATCTTTTGGGTGCAATGATTGGGGATCTACCCCGTACCTTTTATGATATGATATGCGCCCGTGACTCGATGTTTTCAGCCACATCCATTCTTTCCAGAGATCTAAACTTATTAAATAGTTGGATCTGATTATCTGACTCCTTTGAAATTCTATCACTTAGATGTCCTTTCGAAGATTCAGTTCTTGCTTTGGTTTGCTTCATATTTCTGTGAGACTTTTGGGGATTTTGTGCTGGTGATTGATTCTGGGTGAGAGACGATAATTGGTCTTGTGATAGAGTCTGTATGTCAGAAAGTGAATCCAATGTTTGAGTTGATTGTTCATTTGAGTATATTTGAGGTGCTTCAGAGTTCAACCAAGTCGTCTATCTGACAGTCTATAGAGTAGATGATGTCTTGACTTTGGGGGTTACTTCAGGGGCTATCTGAAAGATAGACGCATATGTTCCCGTGCCTTCCCGAGATTGAACAAGTTTCTTTACATCAGACAAACGGATGTTTCTGGAAAATTTTATTTTATTTATTTCCATCTGTTGTTTCCAGATGGGACAGTCTTTGGAGTATGACGGGTGACTCCCTGAACAGTTGGTACAATATTTAACTTCATTGTCACAGTCTTCCGTTGTATGAGTTTGCTCACTGCAGTGAGCACATGTGACAGATCGTGTACACTTATTGACGCCATAGCCATATTTTTGGCATTTAAAACACCTCAGCGGGTTGGGAATATAAGTGTGTCAACTTTGATATTGCAGTAACCTGCTTTGATTGTTGTTGGGACAGTCGGTGTTGAAAATGAAACAAGGTATGTATTAGTAGGTTGTGTTTGTGAGTTCTTTTGTGTGGAGAACCGTTTAACATACATAACACCTTGATCTCGCATCTCAATCACTATTTCAGCTTCAGTCATATCAATAAACAACTGATCCCTGTCTCGAACAATGCCTTTACTGGTATTGAGTGTGCTATGAGCTGTAACTGAAACAGGAATACCGACAAACGAAACTATTGACATGAGGTTGTTGGAATGTTGCTTCCTGTTGCATTCTTTAGCGAAGAACCTGATCGCAATCGTCTGACGTTTTTAACCTCTCTAGATACGCCTTGAACACCCTTAGATATTGCGAAAGGGTTCAATTTGAAAGGTGTTTTGTCAACTGTCTCAGTCACTAGAAATCGTGGCCAATGTTCTACAGGCGTTAAAGGTCGTTGCTCATCTTCATTATCCAGCGGACGTTTGTTTGTGTTTTAAGGGGTTTGGTAGTCCATGTTTGTTGGTAATATGGTTCATCATCCGAGCTCCCCACCCACCATGGAGTATCATAAAGACAATGCTAATAACAAGTGGATGTCCTACTTGTAGCACCAAGGATACCCGGATGATATACTCCAGCAGAAAAACTAAAAGATTACTTTTTCCTACAGATTGGCCCATGAGCCACCGCCTTCTGGGCATAAGACTCTAGGCAAAGGTCATAATAAACAAGTCAAATGCTGTTCTATAAGTAAAGGGTGCCAAGACGAAAATTTAAACAATTCCAAAGAAACTTTTGTGCAGTTACAAAAAATCCATGCTCAGGGCCTGGCATGACCAGCCGATTGATTGAACCGGGCCCATTCAACCACCCGTCTAGGTGAAGAAAGGGGACCAGTGACCTCAACCACCAGATTCCCGTCCTCCACCGACACAGGGGCGCAACCCACGGCAAACCGGTTGATGGACCAAATATACCATTGGACAGGTTATCTGATTGCGCTGTTTCTCCTAATTTGTTCCTTAGGAGTTTTGTCCAGTCACCTGAACTCCTAAAAAACACACACCTTCCTTGTGTCATTTTGGATACATCTCCAAACTTATGCTGAAAGTTATTTGTTGGTTCAGCAACAGAGAACGACCATCAAGCATCTTCTTTAAAATTCTTGTGTAACCTGCCAAAAAATACCCTTTGCTATAATCTTGAGTGTGAGTTCATCGGTTCTTCTATTTGTATTTGTAATGTATGTAGTGCCTCATTGGATTTTTGTCATTTTAAACATTTTTCTGCTACCTTTGCACTGTTCATCATTTATTTATATCAAAGATCAATCAAGAGTAAAAAGAATGGTCTATGCAAGGATACCATTTCCCTTTCAAGAGAAGGGAAGAAGTTGAAACAAAGTGAACAAAGAACTCTAGAAATCAAAATGTACATAATCTAGATGGAAGATATGATCTGGTCTGACAAATATTGTCTCTGCTTTGGTCCAAATCCATGCTGGTAGATAATGTCTACAATTTTAAACTATTCATTAACAGATTATGACATTTAAATAATACATCCAATTAAGCCTTTGTAACAGATCCGCTCCTATAAACATATATTACAAATCCTTAAAGAAGTCACAATTGTTGGTTAAATTTAGTAGTCAGGATATCAATGATTAATGACAGTTCAGTGTAATTTCTAATAGTATTCCTAAGAGGGTACGTAAGTTCCAAAATTTTCTAAGTAATATTTAAACTTACTAACTTTTTATAACGTAGTATTTTTGTGATTTTAATTTTGACTAAATCTTCCTACAATCGCGAGCTGTTGAGGGGATGGTGTAAATCCAGCTAGGGTCCATGCAAGTGGCAAAAGCACTGTAAGTCCTCATGGACCCTAGTATGGTGTCCTAACTTCCGTTGTTGGCGATGTTTAGCCCATTTTTAACAGCTTACTATTTTATATGCTCCCTAAGTAGTTTAACAAAATATGATGCACTAGTTGTTGTACTGTCCTTTGACGACAGGATTTTATATCCTTTAAATATATTTCATACTTTATTATTGTTGTATAAGGTTCTCTTCACGATATGGCAGAAATATTGCCGATGTGACGATACATTTTAACTCACTCACTCATTATGTAATATAATAAAATACAAAGTTTTGTTTATACAATTTATTTTCTTCTCCCTATTTTCTTGGGATTGTCAGTAACACACTTTGTTCTTGCTTTTATAAAATACATTTTGCTTATACTTTTTTATCCATTTAATAACAAACCACAATTGTTGGCATAATTTGATAAGTTCATAACTATTTTATTGTTGAAAAATAATTGCTGGCATTATTCAGTTATAATATTAAGCTGCATTGCTTTTTTTCTCTCTGATTTTATTCTAGCTTATTACAAATACAATTCAAGCAAGTCCGTGAAAATAAATGTCAACCACCTCCTCAGCACCATTTTCAATTACAGCTTAAATTAACAATTATTATCAATATTTAGAATATATATTGTGTAAATATTGTGAATAAAATTTCTCAAAACCCATTATTATGTTTGTGATATTTTGTCCCTGAAAGTAAAATCACATATAACCATTGTTCTACACGCACACACACACACACTATATATATATATATATATATATATATATATAAGGGCAAATCCGACCTTTGGGCGACAGTACTATAAGCTGCGACCTTTGGGCGACATTGCCATATATTACAAACGTACATTGATTTTTTATATTTCTTCGGTTATATACACTTTAATTTGATAATTAAACATTAAAAGGGGATAAAACCTTGTACATATATACAAATAGAGAATATATTTTTGATGTCGCCCATACCGTGTCGCCCAAAGGTAAAGTGTACGGCGTACATGTATATATGCAACCTTTAGGCGACTGTCGCCCAAAGGTCGTATATATATGTCGCCCAATGGTCGCTTATGTAATATACATATATATATGTCGCCCAACGGTTGCTGTTTAATACTATATACATGTATACATTTCCATGGCTGCTTATTTGATATATATGTCGCCCTTTGGTTGTTTCTGTGTTTCAATGTCTTGCGCGCCGAGGAAATTATATTTCATATCTGTGTGCATGAAACTGACTTTCTTGTTTCCGATCTTTAACATCGCACGTACAATCAATTCATAGTTTTGTGCTTAATTATCTCAAATATGATGCTGTCAAACAAATCAGGCTAGTTAGAATTAATACTGAGATTATGATTACTTGTAATATTTCTAAAAAAATATTATGCTGTAACAGACATTTATAATTTGGCATAACATGCATTTATTGTTTCCCACTCAAGCGCCGATGTGCCCTTGCTTCATATTAATTAGTGTCCGTTGTTTACCATTCGAGGTTTGCAAAGGATTAAGTTTTAAGGATATGTTAAGATTAACCAACAACTAAATATCAAATATTCCCATACTCAAACACTGAAAACCTCTATAGGAAATAGAGTAAAATTGAGTAAAATTAATAAACCGGATTGCACAGTCCAGATATGAAAAACGTCTTTTTAACGAGATAAAGTAACAACATCATTAACGTTCGTCATCAAATATGGATTTGTTGAAACTAATTCTAATGACTGATCACAATGAAGAGATGAGCGAAAGTTAATGAAGTCTGAATACCATCTAACCACAGCCCATTTTGAGCCAATCGGGACTATTCTCGTTCTCTTTATCATACACTGAGGCATACCAGACGACTCCTGAATAAACTGGGGGCTCCGACACTGTGATTTTCCAAATGTCTGGTCTGAAAACCATTTAAACACAGCCTATTTTGAGCCAGTCGGGATTATTCCCGTATTCTTATCATACACTGAGGCATACCAGATGACTCCTGAATAAACTGCATGGGGCTCCGACACTGATATTTGCCAAATGTCTGGTCTGAATACCATTTAAACACAGCCTATTTTGAGCCAGTCGGGACTATTCCCGTATTCTTATCATACACTGAGGGCATACCAGACGACTCCTGAATAAACGAGGGCTCCGACACGGATATTTGCCTGTTGTCTGGTCTGAATACCATCTAAATACAGCCCATTTTGAGCCAGTCGGGGTTATTCCCGTATTCTTATCATACACTGAGGCATACCAGACGACTCCTGAATAAACTGGGGGCTCCGACACTGATATTTGCCAAATGTCTGGTTTGAATACCATTTAAAACACAGCCTATTTTCAGCTAGTCGGGACTATTCCCGTATTCTTATCATACACTGAGGCATACCAGACGACTCCTGAATAAACGAGGGCCCCGACACTGATATTTGCCTGTTGTCTGGTCTGAATACCATCTAAACACAGCCCATTTTGAGCCAGTCGGGATTATTCCCGTATTCTTATCATACACTGAGGCATACCAGACGACTCCTGAATAAACTAGGGTTCCGACACGGATATTTGCCTAATTTCAGGTCTAAATACCATTTAAACACAGCTCATTTTGAGCCAGTCGGGAGTATTCTCGTTCTCCTATCATACACTGAGGCATACCAGACGACTCCTGAATAAACTAGAGCTCCGACACTGATATTTGCCTGACGTCTGGTCTGGTCTGAATACCATTTAAACGCAGCCCATTTTGAGCCTTTCAGGACTATTCCAGTATTCTTATCATACACTGAGGCATACCAGACGACACCTGAATAAACTGGGGCCTCCGACACGGATATTTGCCTGATGTCTGGTCTGGTCTGAATTCCATCTAAATACAGCCCATTTTGAGCCAGTTGGGAGTATTCCGGTTCTCCTATCATACACTGAGGCATACCAGACGACTCCTGAATAAACTAGGGCTCCGACACTGATATTTGCCTGATGTCTGGTCTGAATACCATTTAAACGCAGCCCATTTTGAGCCTTTCAGGACTATTCCAGTATTCTTATCATACACTGAGGCATACCAGACGACACCTGAATAAACTGGGGCTCCGACACGGATATTTGCCTGATGTCTGGTCTGAATACCATCTAAATACAGCCCATTTTGAGCCAGTCGGGAGTATTCCGGTTCTCCTATCATACACTGAGGCATACCAGACGACTCCTGAATAAACTAGGGCTCCGACACTAATATTTGCCTGATGTCTGGTCTGAATACCATTTAAACGCAGCCCATTTTGAGTCATTCAGGACTATTCCAGTATTCTTATCATACACTGAGGCATACCAGACGACTCCTGAATAAACTGGGGCTCCGACACGGATATTTGCCTGATGTCTGGTCTGAATACCATCTAAATACAGCCCATTTTGAGCCAGTCGGGAGTATTCCGGTTCTCCTATCATACACTTAGGCAGCATACCAGACGACTCCTGAATAAACTGGGGCTCCGACACGGATATTTGCCAAATGTCTGGTCTAAATACCACCTAACCAAAGCCCATTGTGAGCCAGTCGGGACTATTCCCGTATTCTTATCATACACTGAGGCATACCAGACGACTCCTGAATAAACTTGGGTCTCCGACTGATATTTGCCTGATATTTGGTCTGAATACCATTTAAACGCAGCCCATTTTTGGAGCCATTCAGGACTATTCCAGTATTCTTATCATACACTGAGGCATACCAGACGACTCCTGAATAAACTGGGGCTCCAACACCGATATTTGCCTGATGTCTGGTCTGAATACCATCTAAACACAGCCCATCACCGCACTGGATCCACAAGTGCTACCACCCCATACCCTATTTTTTCCAAATCAGCTTCGAGACTCCACCATGGAAAATGGAGCCACATTCCACCCCAGTCGCGAACCAATGATAGGAACAAGAAAAATTGTAAGTTTAATAATTACTATTTATTAAACCAAATAGTTTTGACATTCTTATTTGCATAACTTTGCAAAAATTGTAATTGTGGCATTTACACTTCTCTGATCGAGACCTTGACTAACATTTGTCAGGTTAAATTGCTAACAATGTTGTTCTGTGATAAGGTGTTTCACCTTTTAGAGGGTTGGTTCAAATCACACAAGGGATTCACTCCACCCTCTACCAGCAAAGTACTAGTATCTGTACTATACTGGAAAAGTGAATTCCCAAATGTAACATCCCTTAGAAATGATCTGAATATTTATTAAGTTAATTTCATTCTTAAAATGTGTGCCATCTCTTCCTTGTCCTTTGCTGCTGTATTTTCTGCTTGTTCATCATTTTTTTTCTCAGCTGAACATAAGAGCATTCGTGCTTGAAATCTGTAGAAATGACTGAATGGTCTCCGCTTCTGAAATATAACAAAGTTTTCAAAATTATGCTAAAACATCAAGGTACAGTGAGTATCATCACTCAGCTTCTAGTCCTATAGTCTTTACCCAACTCCCCAACTTAAGGTTTTATTAGGACAAGTAAACATTTGCCATTTTAAGATTTAGCTAATTTGTTATCATTATGAGGACTTGTGGCCTAAATATACAATTCACGCTTTGCTATGAATTAAATCATTGATTCAACAGAAAACTATAATGTGGGATCAAATTTGGTTTAAGTATCTAAGCTTATTGTAAGCATGGATCCTAGGTTTCAGTATGTCATTTCATCTTGTGGATCCCATACCTGCTATTGACAGGTGTTGTTTGTTTGTAAATGACTCGTTCCATGATTTGCAAAATGGTTGATTGGTGCCATTAAAACCATTTTATGGTTAACCATGTATCAAGTGCATAAGGTTAGACTAAAGTAGCTGTTTGCCTAAAGAAGGGTTACTATAGTATTATTTATCCAGTTTTAAATGTATACAATTTCAAATTATAAATCTATGTGTAAGTATAGTTGGGAATTTTATGTGATCCTTAGCAAAGTGTGAGTAGTATATGTTAGTTTCTAATCAATGCAATATACAATATAACAATCTATAGTCATTAAATTAAGTTTGCTATAACGTTAGAATAGAAATAGTTCTATAAAGATGAAGCCTTGAGTATTCAGGAAACTTTAATCTGGTAACATGGCTGAAAATTGAATGGGAGTGACTGCCACTGTCTATGAGTGAAATGAGGGTCAGCACTAGTAGTGAGTGAGTTTAGTTTTTAGCTATGACAAGTTTAACGCTTAAAACCACTAGGCTACCCCTCCGCCCATCAACCCTAGTAGTAGTAAAGCTTCATTAAGCAGATACAGACTGAATACCACAGAGAAAGGGAAAGGTGGGAGGATGTCCAGATAGATACTGGTTAACTTTATTGCTTAGTGTTTATCAAACAAGTGAAATAATGACGAAACAAAACATTGACAATATTAATATGCAGCAACATACACATGTTTTGGTATATACACAGAGAAATTATTACGGCAATGATAAAATAATCAAAGCAACAAGAAAGTAATTGAACAAAAGAGACATTTTAATTAAAACAACATTTTGATTGACAAAAATGGCAGCATTAGTTTTTTGTATAACAAAGGTCCGAACTGAAAATATGTAAAAAAAAGGAACGTATCTGATTCGCTTAACTTCTAAACCAAACTTCATAAAATTCTGCATACAATTGGCTGAGAGATTTTTCTCCAAATCTCCTACATGTCATGCACGATGCAATTGGAACCAGTTGATGACATATGTCAGCAGTATGTCAGCCAAGTTCTAGCACTGCTAAAGGCTAAGGGTTAGTTATCTAGTTAGAAAAAAGACATGGTATGTTTTCAGATTTAAGAGTTTTGTTGTGTATTTGATAAACAGAAATTACATTTAGAGCACATAAGTTCAGCTTGAGGTTTGAAATGTAAACAATTTTGGCATTGACTACTCAATGAAACCCACAAATCTAGAAAACATACAGTATGTACCGACACTGTAGAATACAAACATGATCTGTCATTTCTGTAATTTTATCTATCTAGGTGACACATATCATTTGAAGTGTTGAATCATAACTGACATCAGTCAATACAGACTGCAAGGAAGAAATCTTAACCCTTTAGTATGTATGATTTAATACTACAGCTGAGTGCACAGTGTGACAACCAAACCCAACTTACCCATATGATATACCTAGATTACAAACTGATCAGTGAAACAGCCTCTTTAGGGATACACAGTTTGATTACATTCGACTGTAGTCAAGTGAACTACAGAGAGTTTGGTATATACACTACATATGATGTGTAACCCAATGGTGTACTGATAATACATATGATGTGTTGCCCACAGGTCTACTGATTGTATGATGTGTTGCCCTAAGGTCTACTGGTAACATAAATGATGTGTTGACCACAAGTCTACTGGTGATATATAAGATGTGTTGCCCTTTAGGTCTACTAGGGACATATAAGATGTGTTGACCACAGGTCTACTGACTGACTGTAAGATGTGTTGCCCTTAGGTCTACTGGTGATATATTTCATGTGTTGCCCACAGGTCTACTGGGGACATATAAGATGCTGCCCACAGGTCTACTGGGGACATATAACATGTGTTGACCACAGGTCTACTGATTGTATGATGTTTTGCCCTAAGGTCTACTGGTGATATATATCATGTGTTGCCTAAGGTCTACTGGTAATATATATATGATGTGTTGCCCTAGGGTCTATGGGTGATATATAAGATGCATTGCCTCTAAGGTCTACTGGTGATATATAGGATGTGTTGCCATAAGGTCTACTGGTGATACATAAGATGTGTTGCCCTAAGGTCTACTGGTGATATATATGATGTGTTGCCCTAAGGTCTACTGGCAATATAAGATGTGTTGACCACAGGTCTAATGATTGTATGATGTGTTGCCCTAAGGTCTACTGGTGATATATATATGATGTGTTCACCACAGGTCTACTGGTGATATATATGATGTGTTGCCCTAAGGTCTACTGGTGATATATATGATGTGTTGCCATAAGGTCTACTGGTGATATATAAGATGTGTTGCTCTAAGGTCTACTGGTGATATATATGATGTGTTGCCCTAAGGTCTACTGGTGATATATAAGATGTGTTGGCCAAAGGTCTACTGATTGTATGATGTGTTGCCCAAAGGTCTACTGGTGATATATATGATGTATTGCCCTAAGGTCTACTGGTGATATATGTGTTGCCAACGGGTCTACTGGTAATATATATGATGTGTTGCCCTAAGGTCTACTGGTAATACATAAGATGTGTTGCCCAAAGGTCTAATGGTGATATATAAGATGTGTTGCCCTAAGGTCTACTGGTGATATATAAGATGTGTTGCCCTAAGGTCTACTGGTAATATATATGATGTGTTGCCCTAAGGTCTACTGGTGGTATATAAGATGTGTTGCCATAAGGTCTACTGGTGATATATAAGATGTGTTGCTCTAAGGTCTACTGGTGATATATATGATGTGTTGCCCTAAGGTCTACTGGTGATATATAAGATGTGTTGGCCAAAGGTCTACTGATTGTATGATGTGTTGCCCAAAGGTCTACTGGTGATATATATGATGTATTGCCCTAAGGTCTCCTGGTAATATATATGATGTGTTGCCCTAAGGTCTACTGGTAATACATAAGATGTGTTCCCCAAAGGTCTAATGGTGATATATAAGATGTGTTGCCTTAAGGTCTACTGTTGATATATAAGATGTGTTGCCCTAAGGTCTACTGGTAATATATATGATGTGTTGCCTTAAGGTATACTGGTAATACATATGATTCGTTGCCCACAGGTCTACTGGTGATATATAAGATGTGTTGCCCTAAGGTCTACTGGTGATATATAAGATGTGTTGCCCTAAGGTCTACTGGTGATATATAGGATGTGTTGCCCTAAGGTCTACTGGTAATACATATGATTCGTTGCCCTAAGGTCTACTGGTAATACATAAGATGTGTTGCCCTAAGGTCTACTGGTAATACATAAGATGTGTTGCCCTAAGGTCAACTGGTGATATATAAGATGTGTTGCCCTAAGGTCTACTGGTAATATATATGATGTGCTGCCCCAAGGTTTACTGGGGATATATAAGATGTGTTGCCCAAAGGTCTACTGGTGACATATATGATGTGTTGACTTAAGGTCTACTGGTGATATATAGGATGTGTTGCCCTAAGGTCTACTGGTGATATATATCATGTGTTGCCTAAGGTCTACTGGGGACATATAACATGTATTGACCACGGGTAAACTGATTGTATGATGTGTTGCCCTAAGGTCTACTGGTGATATATATCATGTGTTGCCTAAGGTCTACTAGTAATATATATGATGTGTTGCCCTAAGGTCTACTGGTGATATATAAGATGTGTTGTCTTAAGGTCTACTGGTGATATATAAGATGTGTTGCCCTAAGGTCTACTGGTGATATATAAGATGTGTTGCCCTAAGGTCTACTGGTGATATATAAGATGTGTGTTGCCCTAAGGTCTCCTGGTAATATATATGATGTGTGCCCTAAGGTCTACTGGTGGTATATAAGATGTGTTGCCATAAGGTCTACTGGTGATATATAAGATGTGTTGCTCTAAGGTCTACTGGTGATATATATGATGTGTTGCCCTAAGGTCTACTGGTGATATATAAGATGTGTTGGCCAAAGGTCTACTGATTGTATGATGTGTTGCCCAAAGGTCTACTGGTGATATATATGATGTATTGCCCTAAGGTCTACTGGTGATATATGTGTTGCCAACGGGTCTACTGGTAATATATATGATGTGTTGCCCTAAGGTCTACTGGTAATACATAAGATGTGTTGCCCTAAGGTCTACTGGTGATATATAAGATGTGTTGCCCTAAGGTCTACTGGTAATATATATGATGTGTTGCCCTAAGGTCTACTGGTGGTATATAAGATGTGTTGCCATAAGGTCTACTGGTGATATATAAGATGTGTTGCTCTAAGGTCTACTGGTGATATATATGATGTGTTGCCCTAAGGTCTACTGGTGATATATAAGATGTGTTGGCCAAAGGTCTACTGATTGTATGATGTGTTGCCCAAAGGTCTACTGGTGATATATATGATGTATTGCCCTAAGGTCTACTGGTGATATATGTGTTGCCAACGGGTCTACTGGTAATATATATGATGTGTTGCCCTAAGGTCTACTGGTAATACATAAGATGTGTTGCCCAAAGGTCTTATGGTGATATATAAGATGTGTTGCCCTAAGGTCTACTGGTGATATATAAGATATGTTGCCCTAAGGTCTACTGGTAATATATATGATGTGTTGCCCTAAGGTATACTGGTAATACATATGATTCGTTGCCCACAGGTCTACTGGTCATATATAAGATGTGTTGCCCTAAGGTCTACTGGTGATATATAAGATGTGTTGCCCTAAGGTCTACTGGTGATATATAGGATGTGTTGCCCTAAGGTATACTGGTAATACATATGATTCGTTGCCCTAAGGTCTACTGGTAATACATAAGATGTGTTGCCCTAAGGTCTACTGATAATATATATGATGTGTTGCCCTAAGGTCTACTGGTAATACATAAGATGTGTTGCCCTAAGGTCAACTGGTGATATATAAGATGTGTTGCCCTAAGGTCTACTGGTAATATATATGATGTGCTGCCCCAAGGTTTACTGGGGATATATAAGATGTGTTGCCCAAAGGTCTACTGGTGACATATATGATGTGTTGACTTAAGGTCTACTGGTGATATATAGGATGTGTTGCCCTAAGGTCTACTGGTGATATATAAGATGTGTTGCCTACAGGTCTACTGGTGATATATAAGATGTGTTGACCAAAAGTCTACTCGTGATATATAAGATGTGTTGCACACAGGTCTACTGTTGATATATATGATGTGTTGCCCTAAGGTCTACTGATTATATGATGTGTTGCCCACAGGTCTATTGAAAATATATGATGTGTTGCCCAAAGGTCAGCTGATAACAGATATGATGTGTTGCCCAAAGGTCCTCTGATAAGGTCTGATGTGAATATATATGTGTTGCCCAATGGTCTGTAAAAATAACAGATTGGATGTGTTGGCCAAAGGTAATGCGTAAAATAATAGATGGGATGTGTTGCCCAATGGGCTGTGATTATAACAGATATGATGTGTTACCCAACATTCTGCTGAATATTAATACATATATATATATAGAAGTTGCCCGATGGTCAACAAGATACATCCTATTCATCATCAACACAGACCTTTAGACCACACATCCTAGTTGCATACAATGGAATTTAGCTTGATTGATTTACTAATGACCTGCCAGGGATATCATAAAGCAGTCGAGATAAACACATTCTTGACTTTGTATCATGATATATGTTATTGGTGTTCACTATCTTGATATCTAGAAAGACACTACTAAAACTGGTGGTACCTTTTGACTTCAAGTCATCTGCTGATGAACAGTATATCCACCTTTACATGTCAGTACTTTCACAGATACTACATCTGAATCCTGAAAAGATAAACAAATAAAATGTATCTGCTATCATGGAATAGAGGTGTCTTCAGTTCTCATTTGCTGAATTTCCTGTGTATGAAAGACACCAAAACATTAATGCAAATGTATCAACAATTACATGAATCATTTGACAACAACCCATTTAAACACCTGATACAATTATGTAAAACAAATTTAATTGAGAACCCACCCATCCCCACCCCCAACCGACCCAAGTGATATGAACATAATGGTGTCAGAACTTTAATACACCTGATTATCCGATGGAAGATTGAAAGTTTGACAACAGACAAACAACAAAATGTAGGGAATATGTTAATTTGTATACTCTGTATTGAAAAATGCCAATCCTTTCTGAATTGTGTGCACTACTTAAACACGACACGCCATCAGCTCTCTATAAAACTGTGGTAAGATATGAATACATAGTAACCTAAAAGTGAAAATGATATCTCTATTATAAAAGATATGATTATTGCAGGGATAAATTTTTGAATTGCAAATGTTTGGACATCAATCAAGTGCAAAAGTCAATAGAAAAGCTTCAAAATGTTGAAAATTACCCTATTGATATTTGAAAAGAGCAAATTATGCCAATTTTCAAAATTTCTACATTTTCTGTAAAGATTTCCATGATCAGAACCACAATACTTGTCTGGAACTGCTTGTTATGAGAGTATATACAGTTTTTCTTTAAATTTTTCATATATGTCATCAGAGACAGACTATCTGTATATAAGGCTATTCCATGTCTATTAATTAATCTCTTATTGGCCATTTTGAATTGCTTGATACTTTTATGAATAGTAAAAGATCCTGTATTGAGATAATACCTAAAACATGTATTGCTGCACTGGTAATTGATCGCACACAACCATTCAAGATAACTGTACTAATATTGAGAAGGATTAAACAAATTGCAAAGATTCATGAGGCATTACTTCATCGGTATTGCAAGTTTGTGGTGCCAATTCTAAAGGTAGGCCAGAACAATGTTTAGGTTAGGAATGCCACGATACATCGATACTTTTCTAAGATGATACAATCATTGATGCATTCAAAACTCTATCGATATTTAGTTTTGAAAGTATTGATTTAAACATGTTTTAAATATGTATCGCTCACATTTTGCAATTGTATCACGCTTTTTATGTTATGAGAGTTATAAATGATTATTTTTCATACACAAAGATGGGAAATTAGAACTTTTTAATCTCTGAGAATAGAAAACGTGGATCTTTTCAAGGACGCTTTATAAAATATAAAATATTTAATGTTCAAAATGTAACTAATATTACACAATAATGCAGCTGAAAATAGGTATCATGATACATATCGAATCATGTCATGAGTATCGTGATAATGTGATCGATTCATGAAACTTATGTATCGCTTAACATCCCTAGTTAAGGTAGAAATAAATTTAACAAAGCTGTAAAATTGGTATTCACAACTTAAATCTAGTAACATGAAGGTATTGATCTCTGGATCACATAACCTACCACTTCCTCACTTTGGGAATGCCTGAGACTCCCCCTCGGATTCTGCAATTTGAAGATCACATTTCTCCTCTGCCAAGCTCAACGGTCTTGGTCCCGCTCATAGTTGTCTCGTATTATGTAACATTAAAATGTTAACAATATTATTCTCAAAATGATTATGAACTTAAATTCAAAACTGAGCTTAGGAAATAATATTTTTCTTCTGAACTGATAAAGTATTTAAAATTCTACATGATTTAGTTATCACCCTAACAACATACATACATTATGAATTTACAATGTTTCATATTCAGAAACCATTGTAAAATAAAATTAACTTACCAGGCATAAACTGGATTGATAGGATTTCCATGTCTAACAGGACCATCCGAAACTAGCAATTAGTCTCTGAATATATATAATTTTGATAGAATCAAAATAATCCTTTTAAACTGAAAAGGAGCTCCAGTGAGATGGGAGATTCCTGAAACTAAGTAAATCTAGACTTGCTTAAATTAGGTCTTTATCATTGCAGAAAGGCATAGACGGAAGTAAAAATAATGCAGTTCAGGAACTATGAGACAGGCTAGATCTTTCCTGACTTTTTACAGTCTATGTCAACTTTGATCTTGAGTTGAAGGGTGACCAAAGGAAAAAACTTGTGCCATCAA
Source organism: Haliotis rubra (assembly GCF_003918875.1). Classification (NCBI taxonomy): domain Eukaryota; kingdom Metazoa; phylum Mollusca; class Gastropoda; order Lepetellida; family Haliotidae; genus Haliotis; species Haliotis rubra. The sequence goes on along the minus strand of NW_025765764.1, from coordinate 69,621 downwards.
GTCAATTTGATTGGAATTAAAGAATACCCATAATATCATAGTTTCACTTTTACTCACACAATATACAAAGTTATGTCTTTATTCATGGGTTGCTTCTAAGTCATGTTCAGGATTTTGTTAGTCATCCATGCATAAAGGTAAAACTCACAAGTAATACAAAATGTTGATTTCTTTCAGGTTTATTTTTAATTTACTATTCATAATAATAATCATCGATTCTATGATTTATATCAATACTGTCTGCCCAGTGCTGTTCAGAGATGTTGGTGTTAGCTCGACAATGCAAACTATTAGCCGATGATGGACCAATGATGAATAGCACACTACCTAAAACAGATGCATCAAAGAGGCATTTCTGAAACTGTTATTATGGCTTTGTAAAGGTTACTTACAACAGGAAGAGGCTTTAATTCTTACAATTTGTACTGAAAGAAATGTTAAACTTCACCTCCATTTTTAAAAGAGAAATAGTTTGTTTAAGAAACACCGCTTTGAACAAAATTACCCTTTATGTAATTTGACTGCTAAGGGAACTTAAAACCATAAAAGACTAATAACATATCCCCAGATAGGAACAGTTGGTCTATTGACCAACCAATAAGTTATAACATGTCTTAATGTGTTTAGTGAGATCCATCCTTGATTTTTCAGTTAATCTTATCCTGTCCACTGGTATTTACCCTCTTCCTATGTTACACAATGTACAGGATTTAGACTTTGAAATGAGGAAATGTCCCTGCATTAAGCATACAAAGATAAGAGTAGCTGCCATGGAATTATGAAAGCTCAAAAAGGGAATTCTGACTGTATTCATGCACAATATTGAATTAACAGATTCAAGTGCACCAGTGAAGTGGAAAATCTCTAGCATTTGAAACTATATCAAGTTTGGACCAAGTGCAGAAAAATACAACGTAACCAACATTTATGGTTGTCAGTTGAGTAACCTGTGAGTGGAGGGATGTATTGCTCATAATTATGCTGGCTGAGTGGCAGTGGCATGTGGACAGACATGGTTATAGTCCTGGGCCAAATGCAAGAAAAGTTTTTATCTTTTAGGATCTCTCAGCATCAGTAAATGTGTTTTCTGGTAATTAGAAATTCTTGTCATAATCAGCCACAAAATGTATCAGGTTACTAAAACAAACAAAGTTTGACCCAGACAGCCTTTACTTGTAGGTAATAAGGTGGTAGGCTACAATCTTTGTACTCATATGGAGATAATTATTATTATTAGCATGAAAATGGTGCAACATATACATTTCATCACTATACACTGATATTTTCACTCTGATAGACCAGTGGAGGAGATAGACTGCACATAAACACCCAAAGGAGCAGGGTTCAAAGCAGGAGTACAAAAGCTATATTTGAAAGTTAGAAACTCTTTGATATCAATAATGTAACTGAAACACATTATGGTCAAGAGAGCAAATGCATATTTCCTTTGCATGAACAATTTAGGAAATGTGTAGCTGATATAAAATGTAGTTCAGCTATCAGAGGAAACAGCAAAGAGCAACAATGGAGAGTGCCATTATGAAACTATAACTACAAGTCTTCCTCAACACTGCACTATCAGCTCATTATTTGAGCAAACCCATGTCAATGAGTATTACCCCATGGTCAGAATATGCAGTGTGGGTGATAAACCGATTGTAATGTGTTATGCTATGTCTACATTTGGCCTATAAGTAATTTTTACTGAAATCAAGTCTTACAGATTTGGTTAGTTCCTGAAATTAGTAATGGTTATTGACTGTTTTGGTGGTTTATTTATCTATTAGTTGGTAGATATATATTTAAAATAAGAAAACAATATATCAGTGCAAAAAGTCAGTCTGATACCCTGAATATCAGGCGTCAGAATGAGAGATGTTTTGGGGTTTTTTTGCCGCACCGGAACTGCACCTAAAAGTAAAAGGTCAATTTCACCCACTGAGTGAACATAAAATCATACAGCTGTGATTAGCTCTTTCGGTTGTGGATCTACAGTAGTTGGCCATAAGTGAGTCATCAATAGTGAAATTCACATAGATTTTCATGTTAATTAACTCTTGCAAGAATAATTTTCATACATTTAGTTTGGGTGGAATTGCTTTCAGCACTTATCTACCAGCTTTGTACACATAATTTCCTTTCAATTTTCCGAGGATTATTAAGAAGACTGCAACTTCTTAAACAAAATATATTAGACATACCAATCAGGTTTAACATGTCTATGGGATAGATAAAAAATAAAGTTGTATTTATGGTGCTTAATCAGGTGTCATTCGATAACTAATCAATGAAAAGATGAAAGAAAATTATGTACACGTAGCTGAAGATGATTTCCAAGATGTTTGCAAACTTCTACTCAATTTATGAAAATTATTCTTGCAACAGTTAATTAACATGTAAGTCTATGGAAATTTCACTAATGATGACTCACTTATAGCCAACTACTGTACCCTGTAGTCTGTGTCACAGTCCCCTGAACCACAATATTATTTTCCCTACTGCCTTGCCCTTTCTGCAATGCTAAAGGCCCTAAATGAAGCAAGTCTAGATTTTCTCAAGTTCTGTTTTCCCCGGGGCTCCCTTTCAATTTATAATGCGTTTGTTTGTTGATATAAAAAAAATCATATTCAGACACTAAGCGATAGTCTAACCCTAGGTGAGGATCAAGAAACAACATGATACGAAACGTCACAATTGCGATCAAGTTACTAGCAAACAGTTTCTTCCAGTTGAGAAATCTTGAAATAGATTGTGTCATGGGACAGGCATCGCCTTTGAAACAATTGTACATGCTGCTGTTTTCAACAAAATACTCCGATTACGATACATACCATGCATTTCCCAATGCTTTGTGCTGCCAAGTCACCTCGTGTAGTGCGCGAAAACTGTAGCAAAGGGGATCCGATTTGACACAAAACGTGAACGGGCCTTCGTGTGAAACATGAATTCAATTTATTTACAGATTATTACATTGTTATTTTGATCGAAGAATGAAATGTTTTAAGTATTTAAACGTGTTCTTGGTGGCATATTAGTCTTGTCTGTCAGCTCACACAATATTCTACAGACATTATTGAATTATTAGCTAAGTGTTCATTTCGACGTTGCCGCTTTTGAACTTTCACGTTTTTGACGCACAGGAGCGTGAAGGCAAATCGCCGAAAGGTACTGCGAGCGAAACAGTGATGTTATGCTGAACACTTGACGATGTGTATATTTGAAAAAACTGTACAAAACCTAAGAGTATATATTTAGACAATAATTTCTCCATTGTTTATTTCTGAACATATATCCATGTGTTAGAGAATTTTATAGAAAACCACGTGTCGCCGAAAGGTCGCAGACGTTATATATATGATATTTTGTTTTTCAATAACAGCACTGAAATTTTATAAAAATACAAAAGAAGCACACCCGAAGGTCCTGAGACGACCCTCTATCCAACCATCTAGTTTGGAATAGTTATTAAGGAAAATGAACATAGTTGTGACATGCAGATATTTAGGCGACAGAAATATATCCTTAGGGCGACAGCTGTCGCCTAAAGGTCGCACAAATGTCGCCCAAAGGTCGACTTTGTCTATATATATATATATATATATATATATATAATCTTTCAACATTGTTATGTTATTAATTCTTATGCCTACTAACTGATAGAAAAATCAATGTTATATGTAGGACAATTTTCTATAGAGAGTAAACTCATAGAAATCAAAGGTGTATTAATTTCAATATTTCAAAACAATCATAAATGTGTTTGTGTTATTAATAATTTTGCGTAGAAAAAATGAAATGAAAGATATCTATTGAATCTATTGTTCAGTAGGCATGCTGTAGTTGTCTCAATATATGCAATATATTGCAAAGATATATGTAAAAACCAAAATAAATAATCCTTAGAATCCATAGTCACATGTTGGCTTGAAAAATGTAATGCTTCAATAAAAACCGATTTCTAATTTTCGCGCGATTATTAATGAACTTGTTCTGGGAAAAAGGTTGTTTGGTTCGGGTTTGAGGACGTATTAAAGTAAATATAATGGGTGACATGTGGAAATCAGGCAGGATGTGTGAGTAAATGTATAATTGAGGGGTACGTGTGTACAGTTTTGAATGGCACCGAATTCTTGGGGTAAATTTCGGCCTCAAATCGGAACGAATCGATCTCGGCACGGCAATCCAAGATGGCATCCGCTATTCCTATACTGTTATATATGTTACGTGTGTGTAGATCTATGGTATGTGTTTAATCTGAATGTCTACCATAACCTTTCTTGAATAATGTAACCAAACCCCTTCAGACTGATCCCTAGTATGGTGATCTACCGTCACTTGTTGGCGAGCTACAGTCCATTTTTATATTTTATTGTTATTGTAACTGAAATATTTTTACATTTACTAGCTAGTTTTAGACCATGTGTGATATTCTAGATATTTTACAGTCCTTCGATGAGTGATCATTTAATAACCTATATTTATTGTGTATGTAACATTTTTCTCGTCACTATATGACTGAAATATTGCCGAGGTGACGTTAAATTTTATCTCACTCACTCACCCTTCAGACTGACTGAGACGATTACTAGTCCCCTGAATGATGGAACAATTAAATTAGAAGACCCTATCATCATAATAAGCCCAACAAAAAATATTCCTATATTCTCTGACTGTTCTCTGTAAAGGTGTCAACAAAGGAAAATGCTAATTATGAACACTTTGACACCATGCACCATACCAGAAACTAGGTTAGCCAATGTTTTTGCAGATCGACACATTAAATCCTTTTTGTCCCCACAGTTTTCATGACCAATAGTTTTTCTTCTCATCTCTGTAATATGTAAAGTATCGTGCGAGGGATTTGCAGACTTTACACGACGACTCTGGCTGCTTAATGGCTAATTCCTTCCTTTCCGTTCTTCACCAAATGTGTAAAGTTACATGATGCGGCTGCCATGTTGGATTTTAACACACAAGTCAAAACATTGATTACACACGACAGTCTCGTTTCCTGTTGGCTGGGTTCTGTCCTATTGCGCAACTTAGTACAATAACCAGTCCAGAATTTTGAGACCAAATCATTTAACTGGATACATAAATATTAATCAGTATTATTTGATACATCAAAGCACTGGTATATTGCAACACTACGCTCCTTATAATCCTTGCAAACATGTCGTACAGCGAGCACTGACAAACAGAAACCTGGAAATCGTCGAAATCTCAAAACGAGCCTCTGCGGCTAGGAAAGTTTGGCGGTCAGGTACGGACTTGATATTATATCAATCACATTGTGCGTTGCAGAACTACATTCAATACGCACAAGAAACACATAACAGGTGTAACCAGTCATTATTTTACGACCTTATCAAACTGGGGCTGTCTGTGACGTCTTAGTTAAGGTCATGCTGCCTACACCTTGCCATAAAATGTAGAAATGCGATGTTACTAAAGTTTAAACTTAAAATTCATTTTTAATACCATTTTCTCATAAAACAAGGAATTTGAATTCAGTGTAACCATAGTTGTTTGTTATGTCTATTTTCACTTTCACACGAGAAAATTCGGATCGTCTGAAAAGTAGGGCATGGACTTAATAGGTTAATGAAACTCATGTTTCGGTTTGTCCCCCCACTGAACCTAGTAGCTGCTGTACAACAAAAAATTCCAAATGTGCAGTTTCTCGTCACAGTTGCTGCAGCAAAAATCAATAGTAACCACTTTTACATATCTTGATTATCACTAGAGGTAAATAACATAACGAGTCACAAGATCCTTTCATCTTTTTTTTTTTGCTTTTGTTTAGTATGAAATCCTAAGGTCAAGCTCTCAATGACTCGCTTGTCTAAATACTTTCAATTTGTTCACGTGTCTGCTGCTGTAGGTGGTTGACAGTCTACATATGTGTTCTTTGACTCTGGTCATCGATAATGCAGTTACGCTGCCAAATTAGGTGGAAGGGTTCAGAGTGTATTTTACTTTGTTTTCGGTACACGCCATCCACACCTTACTTCTCTGATCCTACTAAATGAAACGCTTCCAAATTGTCAGAGAAGTGTTTTCCACGCTAAAGCCAAGTATCCTTTGTGTCTTGCACTTTTTCAACATAAACACTATTTATCTGGTAGTTTCATAACCATAACAGCACAAATATCCAAAGTAGCTAAATAATATTTTGCATTATATTGATTAATATTTTCGACTTTTCCGGGAGTTCTATTTCCAAATTAAACACACCATTTCTTATTGCAATATGGCGTCCCTTTGCCAATTAATAAACGAATGAATTCATCAGACCGCATTTGACCCATTTCACGTGGTACAAGTGTGTGATTACTGTGTCTTGATGTTGGTACTGCTGTAACCTATGGTGCCTGGCCATCAGCAAGCTTTAATGTAATGAGCTGCTACCATGGTCACCTAGTATGGCGATTTACCTTCAGTTGTTGACGATCTATAGCCCGTGTTTTATATCGTATTGTCTTCGTCAATTAAAATGTTTTACAGTGCTAGTTTTACATGCTAGTGATATTCATATGTGTGATACTCTGGTATTGTTACTGTCCATCGTCGACAGGTTTTGCTTCGTCACGATATGAATGAGACATCGCCGATGTGACGTTAAATATTAACTCATTCACTCATTCAGTGAGCTGCTCAGTGCTGCACTGTGATGGCGTGGCGATTTAATATGCATACACTGTACACAATCTGCCACAACTGTCTTATTTCTGCATACAGTGTAACCAAATTGTAAAGCATTCAACTTATGAAAATCCAAAACATATGCGCACTATATCTACCTAGCCATTGTTGAATGGTAAAATATATGTCCCTTCTCTTTTATCCTCACTTTGATATCAGAAGAATAACCAAATACATCACGAGCATAAATGCACTTCTCTGTCTTGAATTCTGTCTGACAATCCCTCTTCTGTGATGCCATCCACATATTGTAAGGAGGGCAAAATTCGTGAAAACTACATCGGAAATCTTGGACCAGGTTGATAAGTCAAGATAAGAATATTATTTTGTATAAAGAATATACATATCAGTATTGTTTAGCTGAAAAGGGTCTTGATTGTTGGGCTTTGAGAGTTAAGAAACATCTCTTCAGCTATGGTTTTGGAAATGTTTGGATTGATCAACAAATTTCAAATGTAAACAATTTCCTCATACAATTTAAGCAGAGGTGTACTGATATTGATCTTCAAACGTGGGCTTTAGATCAATCATATACTAAACTAGATTGTTTCATACAGATACAAATGACCGTTTCAGAAGAATATTACATTAGTGCTGTAAATGTGAAGGTATATTGCATTGCCCCTTGTAGATTTCGCTGTTCAAATCATATGTTAACGATTGAACATGGAAGACGTTAAATCTTGCAAGCAAGGAACATATAGCGATGAACACAAGGTAATCAATCTAAATAGCTGTCGACAAAGGACAGTAAAACAACTAGAATATCACAGATATAAATGTAAAACTAGTAATTAAATCTAAAACATTTTAACTATAGAGGACAACACAATAGGGGACTTACATTACTTTTGCTACCTGCATGGACCCCAGTTGGATTTACATCACCCCTTCAGCCGCTGGCGATTGTAGGACATATTTAGCCAACTTTAAAAGAACAAAAATACTACGTATTAAATATTAGGTAAATTTAAATTTAGCTTTGAAAGTTTTGGGGCTTACGTACCCTCTCAGGAGGACAATAATTTTACAATACTTTAACCCCCTTTGAGGGTACAGCTTTGAGTTACTAGTCTAAACTACAAATCTTTAAATATAGCTATATACAAAACATTACTCAGAATGCATCAAATCAATCAATCTCTTTAAAAAAACACAATAATAAATGAAAATTAACATTTGTAAAAAGATCCTTGATTGTTTTTACATTGAACTATTTATCCCTTATGATGGTAAAAACAGTATGTTATAGCAACACCAAATCATAATGTAGTTTTAGTATTTTGCGTAATTAACTGTCTTAAATTGGCCATATGAAATAATCATGCTCGTGTGTAGCAAGATAATAAAACAAGAAGAGAAAGTCAATATCCCCCGCTATGTCAAAATACCGTTCATGAATATGTCTACTTGTTATGACTATGTCAAATGTTTTGGCATGTATATACCAAAGTGGAAGGAGAGTATTGAAAGGTTTTGTTCCAGAAAGAAACACCAAATTTCATTCGAAGTCAAACTTGTTGCCATGGAAACGCAAACAAAATTATATACAGAAATACACCAAAAAGGCACCAGCCCACTACCATAGTTATCTATGTGCCAACTTTGTTTCAATAGTTTCAAATTTCTGCTCCGGAAAAGAGCACTACCATCAATATCAGTCGAAGACAAATTTGTTGCCAAGGAAGCGCAAAAAATATTTTATTTCAGAAATCCAAAACGCACTGGCGAGGGACAACCACCCCACCCCATACCTCACCCCCACCCCACCCCCACCCCCAAGTAACTGCCTGTTTGAAAATATAGTACACAGAATATTACTACCAGTTTGGCAACCGTTTAATCATCTCATCTAATGCCATTCGTAAATTCTCCCACATATACATTGCCTAAATAGAGTGTTGCAGTCCTCATCTTCTTCAATTTCCTTAAAACCCTGCATTGATACATTAAGTCACTGAGGTAGCCATCAGTCAGCCGGATTGTGACAACGGACAATTTAATTAAAATCCAATGTTGTTTTTTAGACTTCAGCATTAAAGCGTGTTCCATTGAGTGGATCGCATACAGACAAGGGCGACCTACTAGCACCTGAACGTTTTTATCAGCATATTCTCCGTAAATGACCCAATAAAATGCCTTAGTTTTGAACTTTTGTTTTTGTTACTCCCAGATAACCCAATCCCTGGTATTTAACTTATATTTAAACGGAATGGAATATATGTAAGTAGTATGCAGTGTCACCCTGGCCCCTTTTTCAAAATGGCGGCACATCCGGTCCCCATGGGCGCCGCCATCTTGGATCCGGTCACTTCCGGCCAGGGGGAGATCACTCGGGTCCCGGTTCCGGTGCTTCCGGTTCCGGTGTGTGCGCACGCATCGCGATGACGTCACGTCCGGTTCCGGTGGTTGCGCGCGCATGACGATGACGTCACCTCCGGGCCAAGATGGCGGACGCGTTTCAAGATGGCGTCCCATCCGGTGGGATCGCGTGAGATCTCGCGGGATCTCGTGGATTTTCGCGGGATCTCGCGAGCGTAGACGCCTTTCAAGATGGCGGAACAGACGAGCGGCGGACGGGACGGGACGGAGAGGGAAGGGAAGGAGAGGAAAGGAGAGGGAAGGAGGGAGAGAGGGGGTGAGGCGGACGATGGCGTGGCTAGACAAGTGTGTGTGTGTGGTTAAAACACATTGGATGTAGCCTTCTTTCGAGCGAGGTGGGTGGCCCTGAAAAGGGCCGTTGGTATGTGAACCAGCCAGGTTAGCATTCACAGAGGAGTTGGAGACCCCGAAAAATAAATTTTCCGGGGCACACATCATCGTGTTGCTGCTGCCCTCTCTTGATGATGCCTTCTCCACAGTAGAGGCATATGTAGAAGGCAGCTCCTGGAACGACATCAAAGCGATTTGAGGGATACGCTTTAAAACAGGTAGGGCAGATAATTAGTCGCCATTGGGATGACCATTTTGGTAATGTTGTTGTTGTTGTTGTTGTTGGTGGTGGTGGTGGTGGCGCTACCGTGTCTCCTGTCGTAGGTGGTGGTGGGACTGCCGCTGCTTCTGTTACCATTGTGGGTATCGGTTCTGCAGGTGTTGTTGCTGCCTCTTCCATTTTGATGTCAGCCTTCCCTTGTAAGGTAGGGCTGCATCGCAAGCATTGCCGTCTACCACAATTTTTCCTGTAAGGCACCGGTCGCATGACTTTCACTTTTCTTGTATCCATGTTGCATCAAGATAGCCCTCACTGATCCATGCTGGAGTTTATATATGGGCGACAAGACAGCGATGACGTGTCGTCGATGACGTGGTATCGATGACGTGGGTATCGATGACGTCATGGTCGCGCGTGAGGGTAATGACGTGGTATCGATGACGTCATGGTCGCGCGTGAGGGTAATGACGTGGCACCGGTGACGTCATGATCGTGAGCTCTCACTATATATGATGAGCGGGGTGACGGAAGCAGTGTTACAACCAGCAATCATGTCTGGAGAAAACTGGGATCTGGAACTCATGTCCTTGGAGACAGCATCACCACCCCCTTTGCCGGCATGGAAGTGCCAACGATGTTATGGCTCCCTGCCCGTCTACGCCAATGGCACCATTGAGTACAATGCCACCATTGAGTACAATGCCACCTTTCAATGTATCTACTGTGGCACTGTCTTGAAGGACACTTATATCAGGCGTTTGACTCATGGGAGCAAGTGCCCCGTGAAAACAAAGATGACCATCCATCCCTGCCAATGTATGACCCAACTGTGGTCCCTGGAGTGAAGTACACTTTAAAAAACGGCCCTTTTCAGGGCCATCCATCTCTCTCAAAAGAAACGTTCATTCCAATGCCAACAACAATAACAACAACACTAGGTTGACATTTTTTCAAACGTTTTATTTCCCCCGCTAACAAGAACACTTTGACAAAAGAGACAGGATTAGGGGCGTCCCTGATCTTTTGTTTACAAACGGTATGAACTGTAACATCATAACTGTAACATCAGAACTGTAACATCATCACATCAGAACGATAAGGTTGTGTCCTTTGGCAGGGATGTGGATCATGGCCAGCGTTGTTGTTGTCTGTCAGGCGTGGTTGAAACCAACGTCTTACACGTTCTTCATTGACGAGGGTATCGTAGGGATCAAACTGTTCCATCACTTCGTCAAAAGACCATCCACGGGCACGATGAGCCAGTACATACAAACAGTACATCCCCACAAGAGGCACTGAACCAGGGTTGAAGTGATTGGCCATTCCACTGTTGTTGGAGCCATCCGGCGAAGGTCATGACATTCCGAAAGTCTGGATGCTGTTGATAGGGATGAAGTCCATAACTGTCAAAGTAGTCCATGGCACCTGGTACTGGACGATACACGCACACCCAGTGTTGTCCTGGGAGATGGCTGGGGTCCGTGTTGACAATGTAGGCTTTAGGATAATGTCCCTCCTGCTGTTCACACAGCACGGTGGTGGCAAAGTGATCTCGGGCAAAGGTACCTTGGTAGAGGGGTCGCAGCAGGGGATCCTGTTGTACTTTAGGCGCTCAAGTGTCTGGTCGTCAAGCCACTGTCGTCGTCGTCCATCCTTAGACCATCAGAGCGCTGCGGAACCGATCAATTTCCAAAACGCTTTCGTATTCCTCGTAGCAGACGAGCGTGACGGGCGTGGTAGGGGTTCTGCAAACTGAAGTTCAAGTCCTAACTTGCCCGTCCGTCGTGGGGTAGTTATACCTTCATCTGCGCTCAGATCTGCCGTCAGATCCACCACACTCCACACGGTGAATCCATTCCTGAATTCGTCCAGGGTGAGGTTGCAGGATGTTCTTGCCACAGGTGTCCCGTGTTATGGAACAGGTTCATGTACAACTGTTTGAGCGAGGCACTGTTGTCCTGAAAGTTGCTTTTGATTTCGGTGCCATGCACTTCTTGCCCATTGAGTTTCAGCTTGAGACTGGTCACGTTGTTGTGCTTGAAATGGTAGGGTTCTTTCCTTGCTGCCGGCAAAGCATCATTGTCCACCAATCCCAACACCACTCGTTTGGGCAGTTGGCCTCCAATCAGTTGATCTTTGTGGAAATCAAGCGTCCTCCTCCCTGAAATGTCGTGGGCTGTGACTTGGACTCGGGTCAAAGGATATTTGGCCGTGACTCCTGGTGACATGTGTTTCACGCGGTTGTTCCCGTGATGGCAGGATCAATGTTGACTTTGGCGCACGTAAAACTCGGCTTTGGTCAGTTCAAATCGGCACTCGACGTCTCCAGCACTCATCAAGTAGAAATCACTCGGGGTGCCAATCAGTTCTAGTTTCATGGGGACTCCATCCACAAGGTACCGGGTCTTGGAGAAACAGGTCACAGTGGAGACGTCCTGTCAGTTCCACGCGCCCGGTGGGTAGAATGACCCTCGTCGTGCGACAAGTCCGGCGTTGGCATTCGGGCGCAGCATTAAAGTGCTTCATTTTTCCAGCTTCATCGGTGTACCATCCTGGACACTGGAGATGGGTCCCTTTGGCTGCCTTCCCATAACTCAGCAGCGTTTCCAAATAGGCTCGGTAGGATAGGTACCCATGGAAGGAGTAATTTCCAGTTGGTTGTGTCCCACTTGCACACGACTTCACGAAAGAGGGAATGCATCATGTTGTTCACCGTGGACACGACGAGTGCCCCCATCGCCATCAATTTAACTGCATTCGCATTCATCTGTATTCTTGATTTTGAGGCAGATGCGGAGGTAACACTGGCTCAAATCGATGTAGGCATTGACAGGGTTAGCAATGTTAAATTGGAGGGGGCCCGCGACCGAAGGGGGTGCCAGAGGGCTGTATCGAATCCACTGACCTTCTTGGACGGACGTCACCACAGGGGGCACAGAAAAGAGATCCAGTTGGGCCTTGGAGCATTCACAGGCATCTCGGCGCATCATCTTGACAGCTGATCTGGACCACAGGTCTGCACAACAGGTCTTGACCCTACGGTGTCTGGTGTTGAACTGAACTCCTTTCCCATCGGGGTGGGTCTTTATCTCTTTCTCTCAAAACAAGGGTTTACGTTTCTTGGTGGATCCCACAGGCTGTTTCCGTTTTCGTTTGCGAGCGGGTGATCCTGGTGGTGGGTGCTGTCGCAAGGTGGCAAGTAAGGCTTGTTTCCCATGATGTTTCAAACTGTCCCCCACACTTCGGTGTCCTGAACTGATATCTTGCACCAATCCCGGCAACATCTTGACGCCTGATTTGAGAGCTGATTTTCCCACCGTCTTGAGGATGGAGAGTGCTGAACGTCCCAAGTTTCCCAAGATGTTACGAAACCTCTTCCTCGTTGATGAATGCGTCCTCGGTACACGGCGCTGCCTTCCCTCCTCGCTGCTGTCCACCCAAGCCACTGCCGCTAGAGGAGTCTGATACACTGGTGTCCTACCATGCTGATTCTCAGTAATGCACCCAGGCGACGGGGACGGTAATGAAGTGTCACGATGGTCTTCCACTCTGAATGGCACAAGACGTCCTACGTCATCCGTTAAATAGATTCGAATGGCATCCGTGGTTCCCTGGCGCAATCCCATGTAGCGTAGGTGCTGAGAGGTTTTGATCACGCACGCTGTCTTCCATCATCTGGCGCCGACACGGGGACATACATCAGTAAGGGAGCCATGGTATCCCCACGATTTGATCTTCCACCACATCCGAGTAGACGTACACGGTATCAAAACCAGCCAGATGGTGTGCTTCCTGTTCACCCACGACGAGAGGACGATCAAACACAGCCACTTGCACAGGCTGAGCAGAGACTTGACTTATTTCTTCTGCTTCATCCACCATGGGGAGCTGTATGAATCCCAGCATACGTACTAAAGGAGCAGGCAACACCAATCGGGTGGTGTAGGCAGACCTGTAGGCATCGTGGTCAGGTTGACTTGAGGTTCTGCAGGAGGAACCCGTGATGGCTCTGCACATGTCTTTCGGGGTGGGAGCATAAAGTTGACATCGCGTTTGCCACGCATTTCAAATCGAGGTCTTCTTTGGGGTAATTTCACGGTGACGGTGAAACGACCTCGAGCATCCTGTTGGTAAACATCTTGCGTATGCTTGTCCACCAGCCGTGCACAGGTGTGTTGAAGCAGGATGTTCAGTCTCTGGACCAGTTGGCGACTGGAATACACTCCTTCTGGAATAATGACCTTTTCGCTGACGGCTCTGATGAGGCCTGGGTTCTCTTCTATCAATGTCGCATCGTGTTCTGCTGAACTGTAAGTTCGGGTCATGCGTTCCAAGTTCACATGAAGGACAAACCAGTTGAAGGGTATGACACATTGTACCATGTCATGGGAAATGAAGTTCACTGACGCCGACTTCCCACTCCTGACGATTCACTTGAATGGGAAAGGGTAGTTTGACTTCAGTAATGATTCACTCTGTTGTCGGGATGAACATCCATGGACGCATCGCTGGGTAAGGTCAATGAAAGTCCCACTTGGAAAACACAGACACCGACATCTTTCTCTTAGGGAACCAGGCTGGATACAGAGGGGGTTGGAGATGCAGTCGAGGAAGGTGACAACGTGGATGATGACGACGACGACGACGCGCCAACGTGGGTTGTGGGAGCAAGTACCCCAAGCCACTGGCCAACAAAGCTGTCCACAACTGTTTCTCACCGTGGTCCAATGCCAACTGAACCATGCCCATGATGACCACGCCATATATCAGAAACACTTGGGAGAAAAACACCACTTCACTTCGCGGGCAAGTCCATGCCAAAGCAACACCAGCGTGGGGATGGCTTGCAGCTTCTCCTTGCACCTTTGAGATCGGTTCACTCTGCATGATGGTGGAGGCTCCACTGACGGTGGGAGACTGGAGGCCACGCTATTTAAAGACCAGATGAGCCGCAGGGATCCATGAATCAAAGCTGGCAGGGTATCCTGACCATCTCACCAACATTTCATCTTTTTTTTGGCGACGCCGCCGTTTCAGGACCTGATCCACTGTGTACACGTCATCCGTTTTCTGAATGGGTTGCAGTTCTTGCGGGTAAAAGGTGCCTTGCAGCACTTCTCCATGATCATCTTTCACTTGGTAGACAGGAGGAACACGCCCTTTCACCACCCGATCCACGGTGAACAGTTCGGTGGTCCAGTTGGGAAGGTACCCTTTGTCAAACGTGCCCTTGGTCTTGTTCAAACGGACACGGGTCCCGGGTAACAAGAGAGGGTGCTTCTTCTTCTTCTTTGTCTTGAGTTGGCGCTGCTTCTGCTTCTTCTGGCGTTCCATGTGATCCAACACCCGAATTTCATCGTAGGGAGCATTAGGACGTACATCCACGGGCGTTGTCCAATCGCACGATGGACAATGATGATTGTAGGAATGCATCAGTTGGGGTAAGGCCTTCAGGTAGTGGCGTGTTCCTTGTTGGGTGAAATACCGCCACATACGGTTTTTCAACGTCCTTTGAAAACGTTCCACCACAGAGGCTTTGGTTTCTGGGTTTTGACTGGTGTAGAAATGAATACCCCGTTTCTTGAGGAAGGCTTGAAAAGGGGCATTGACAAATTCAGTCCCTTTGTCGGTCTGTAACTGGGATGGCACACGTCCTTTGGCTTGTTTCAGGATCCGTTGAAAGGCCTCTATCAAAGTGGCACCGGTCTTGGCTTTCATGGGCTGCACCCAAGCCATTTTGGAGAAAACATCGATGACACACAGCAAATACCGGTTGCCTTGGTTCTCTTTCTGATACGCAAGGAGATCGCTCAGATTGGCTTGCCACAATTCATCCAAGCCACCCACACGGTAATGATCCCTGGGAAACGAACGTCGGGCTGGTTTGTGCAAGGTGTACGTGTCCTGGGTTTTCAACCATTGCCGCACCTGGCGTTGGGTGGGCCTTGGCCCCGTTTTGCTTCCCCCCTTCTTGGGTCCCTCCTTCTTGGGTCCTGCTTTGGCTTGATGTCCTGCTTTGGCTTGATGTCCTGCTGCTTGCCACAAGGCAAGCCACCCTCCATAGCCTGCTGGGTGTTTGGGATCGTAATAGGTGTGGTGGAGCCATCGTGTCCATGCAGGAGACAGAGACGATGATGATGCTTTGCTGATGTTGTTGTTGTTTCTCTTTGGACGTCTCATGATGACACTGTCGTTGACATCACCCTCTGCTCCCTTTTATTAAAAGTGAATCCACTGACGTACCCGGTTGAGAGGGGAGGAGGGGGTCTCTGCAGCTTTCTTCTTCTTCTGGGGTTCCAGAGGAAGGTTGGATGCGGGGGGTGTCAAAAACAAGTCAGCGGGTGGATGTTGACGCTTCACGGGGGTGTCAGGAGGCTGGGTGGATGACCCTTTGGTTTTCATCATCCAGGACCAACGTAGAGGGTTACCAATCAGTTCATGGGGTACGTTGCTGGAAGCGAGATACTGACCCAGAATATTCCAACCCCGTGGAGGGTCTGATTTGGTACGTTGTCGAACAAGATCATTGATGAGATCCACCATGTGCGTCCCAGGCATGGGTTCCCCTTCCACCACGAATTGACCCGTCTCATTCCAACCCAAGTCGGGATGAGCACGAATACGGGCCATCAACTGCCTGGCCTTGGCCTGTAGCGTTTTGGGAACCGTTTGCACGACTTCATGCAGAATGGCTTCAACATCATCGGGTTCTGAAACAAAAGAACAAACCATGAGCCACTGCTCTACGACCGGCTTCGCGGACTCCTTCTTAGGAAGGCGACCTCTACGCAGGCACATGCAGATACATGACTCAGTAAGTTAACCGTACTTACGGTGAGGAGATCCAGCCCTGGGGGTGCCCGTCCTGGGGGTGCCCGTCCTGGGGGTGCCCGTCCTAGGGGTGCCCGTCCTGGGGGTGTCAGCTGCCCCTAAAGGTTTGACAGCGGCTTGATCTTGAAACGCCAAGGTGTGTTGCAACAAGGTGTTATACTGCTGCTCTCGGTCCCTAAAGGGAACCGTGTCATCACGGACGAGGGTATCCATATCGTGAAGCGTGTGCACACGTTTCTGTTCCAACAGGTTGGACTTGAGCAAATGCCGTTGACGTTTTTCTTCTTGCAGACTTTGCCATACCTCTTCTGGGACCATCACCATCTTCCGTGCATGCTTCATCTTGGTGGTAGGACGGTGCAGATGCAACTAACCCCAATCTAGGATGTGTCATCTATTTATGATCTTCCTTGAGGATCTTCCTTGAGGATCTTCCTTGAGGATCATCTACCCAACAGGCCAGACACCAAGGGACCCACCACCGATGCCAAGGCAGACAAGAGACCCAATCCCCTTCCTTTCTGCTGTAAAAGTTGACGTTTCTTGGACACAGACACCTTCTTTTTCATCAACGTATGCATCAGTGACCCATGCTTTTGTAAACGTTGACGTTGCTGTGCTGTCATAGGAATGTTGCCTCCATACAAATTCACCACGCATTCACAGATGGCTTGAATCAGTTCCGATGGGGCCTGTTTCAAAATAGCCTGTCGCATGGCTGGTGTCGCAGAAGGACTACACACATGACAGAGCGCTTCTTTGTGACGTTTTAAACGTGCCGGCATGATGATGGTGTCGTCCCTGCAGCTGCTACCGTTGAACTGACCAGGATGGGGGTGGGAGGCCTCTATTTATGGTGATGTCGCTGGAGGGAGTGGGGGTAATGCCGCTGTGGTCTTCTTCTTCTTCTTTTGACTTCGTAACACCATCCGGGTCAAGGCTGCACCTGGGGCTGAGGGTGAAGTGACCCTTTTCTTCTTCTTCTTCTTCTTGTCCTCTTGTCGGGTGGGTGACTTGCGACGTCCCTGGGGTTGCTTGGGGGCACGGCGGCGGGGGCGAGGTGCTGAGGGCTTCTGCTGTTTTTCCTGTAGGTAGGACTGCCAGTTCAACAAGATACGGGTCAACACACCAGCCAACGTACCACTTCCACTGCGTTTCATCAGGTAAGTCAGGCGTTCATCCATAGGTAGCCGTGGATTCGCAATCTTGGTCAGCACGCCTTGGTGCCTCAACAGCCAGGTCTTGTGCTGCGTCTTCAAAGGAACACGTCCTGCTCGCAGATTTCTCACGGCAATGACAAACCATTGCAACAGTCGATGGCGTCCTTTGACAGCCACGCTCTCTGCCGAAGGGAGTCGTTTCTTCACGATGATGGGTTTGACTTTTCTGCGGGCGGGCATGCTTCTGTGGCTTCCTTTGCGTGGGGTGCCCGGGCTCGGGCGTTTAGCACCTGTGCGTTTGTTGCCGGTGCGTTTGGTGCTGGTGGTACGAGGTTGGGTCAAGGGTTGAAAGGGTTGGATCATGGTGGGAGAGAGGGGAGACGATGGAAATGAAGGGGGAGAGGCCGGAAAAGAAGAAGGGGGAGAGAAGGCAGCAGGAGAGGCACGATACGTACTGACAGGGACAAACGTGTTCATGGTGGGTGCTGTGGGGTACAACTGCTTTAAGGAACGTCTTTGTTTGGAGGAGGAGGAAGCAGAGGGAGGAGGAGGAGCACTTAGACTTTCGTACAACCGTTGCACACCTGACCGATGTTGTTCGGTGGGATCACGACCCAAGGTGGTCAGGAGTGTTTTATGGATCGGTTTAAACAACCCTGTGGCAACAGCACGTTTGCGGGGCTGGGTCTGTTTCCGTCTGTCTCCCATGGCAGCTCTGGGTCAACTGACCGTGAGGGTAGACGATCATCTCTATTTATCACGCATACATGGGAAATGTAAAGGGTGGTGGGTTACGAAAAGAGATGGGACCGCATACACGGTGCTCTTTGGCCGTGGTCGGTTTCAAGTCCAGAA
This sequence comes from Haliotis rubra, assembly GCF_003918875.1. NCBI lineage: Eukaryota > Metazoa > Mollusca > Gastropoda > Lepetellida > Haliotidae > Haliotis > Haliotis rubra. Next base: position 51,138 of record NW_025765764.1, on the reverse strand, counting down.
ACAAATAGGAATAAGGAGCCAAAGTGGCATCCTCATAGGCTTCCCGAAGGAAGGCCGTCTGTCCTGGAAAGATTTGTCTGGCCAAGTGATCCATTTGTGAGGCGTCCCTGGGGTTTTTAAACAGCACCATGTAGTGGGCATTTAAACTAATGGTGCGATGATGAGGCGATGAAGCAAAGAGGTTTTGTGTCAAGTACAACACGGACGTGTTGCGATGATGACTTTTCTTGGTAAACCATCGCAGGACTTCGGCTTCTTCCTCTTTGGTATTGTCGCCCAGCAAATCATCAATGATCAACCAATGGGGCGTAGGCAAACCCTTCTCGGTCTTAGCCCCAGACCCTGCAGGTAACTGCGTGTTGGCTTCCCCATGGTTTGCAAAACGTCAGGGGTATCCTAACCTCGAAGTAAGAACTTCCAAGTCCTCATGCATGGGTTGCCATTCACTGTACACCCAATACGATGCCCTGAGGTGGAAGATCAAGGATCCCCAGTTGAAACATTATGTTCCATGAAGGTTTTGACAAACGATGTTTCACCTGACCCTGTAGGGCCTGCAATTAACATGGTAAAGGGATGACGTAACGTGAGTGGGGTGACCATGGCCTCCACCAGGTCTGAGTCTAACACTGTCCCTGATAGTGTCCCTGACATACTGACACGTCTTACCACCCTGCGGGTTGCACCGGAAATGACCTCTAAGAGCTAAGATCCCTGAAGATATAGAAGACACAACCCTTTGACATGGAATTCACATTTTATTGAGGAACAACATCAACATGGCAAACAGATCAACAATAATGGATGCATTAACAGATCAACAACAACAGGTCATCCACAGATCACCACCAGTTCAGGTGATCCTCGGGATTGCAGGTCGAACACCGTAAAAGTCCATTTGTCCGGGATGAAAATGATTTTCATCGTTAAACATGGGGATGTCGGCAAAAGTCTCTGGCTCCTCCTCTGGAGCCGTCACTGAAGCCATCACCAGATCCGTCTCTGGAGCCCTCACTGGAGTCGTCTCTGGAGCCCTCTCTGGAGTTGTCTGCTCTGCTTCCATGGTGACAGCCATCGGGGGTAGATCATACAAGTCTTGAAGATCTGGAGGTAACTCTGCCTGGGGGATCTCTTGGGGGCTAGCAGGACTGATCCCTTGACCCTTCTCGCTCTCCCACAAGTCAGTCATCTCCAACTGTTTCTTCGGAGTCTGGGGTGCTTTGAGACTCTTAGGCTTTGGGGGTGTCTTCTTGGTGAGTGTCTTGGGAGGTGACGTCTTCTTCGTGACTGTCTTGGTGGGGGGCTCCTTGTTTGACTTCTTCTTCTGTTTCTTTGGAGAAGCTGGGGTCAGGGTCCCCTGGGGAGGTGACGTCATCTTGGTGGGTGCCTTGGGAAGGGGTGGGGTGGAGACCTTCTTCTTCTTCTTTGGAGAAGTCTTGGCAGGCGTGGTCTTGGGAGGTATTCTTTTTGAGGCACGGGCTTGGGTCATGTCGGTGACCTCTGGATCATTGGAGAACAAAGGTAGAGTGCAGGTGGCATATCGAAGACTATAGCTGGGTGGGTGAGGCCAGAGTTTCACCTGGAGTTTTGTCCAGCAGCTTGCTGTACAGCACACCATGGTCATAGGCCATAGGACGTCCATTCCTCAACTTCTGAACACGATGTGGAACAGCTTTGTTGAGGAAGGTCTCCCCTGCATTTTCCTTGGCATAAGCATCGCTTGATACCGATGAGGATCAAGCTGAACAGAGTTGTTGGCTTGTCGGAGAGGATACATAAAGTGCTCTTGGTGATACGCCATCCAGTAATAGTCTTCCTCAGTCAACTCACAGAAGCGACCCATCATTCCATACAGTGTTTCTCTTTAGGATGAATATCTGCCAGCTTCTTAAGCGGATGATCGACGGCAACTTTTGTTCCATCATTGCACGCAACCGGGTCCTGGAGATCCATGTAGTTGGTCTTGTATAACTGACTTTGAGTCATCATGGTGTTGTGGAGATGGGCCATGTCAGAAGCAAGGTCCTTTGCCTGCGGCGGCCAAGTTGACGAAGGAAGAAGGGAGGTTGCCTGGAGATGCCATCTTCAACGACTGAGCTGATGCAACTGATGACCCGCTCAATCGATCCTGCGTTTTTATAGGCAACACCAGCAGCGCGAGCTATGATGTCACTTCAAATGACGTCACTTCAAATGACGTCACGATCGTGTTGTTTCTGGATGGCCTCTTGCACTGCTTCTCTGAACTGTTCTTAAAAGTGTCTCTCTTCTAGATAGGTGGCAAGCACAAAGAGCAGCGTGAACAGCATGATGACGAACCACGATGGGGTCAGAGTCTTTTTATAGAGATACACAGGATGACGTCACGTGGCGCGTGCATGGATGACGTCACGTGGCTCGTGCATGGATGACGTCATTGGAGTTGGCCCATGGATGACGTCACTCACAACAACAACAGCGTGTCACGAAGATGCATGAGCTCTTTTCCCAACTTGTTTTCCCCCGACCATGTCCAGGGCTTGTCAATATTCGGATGAGATACACCCATTCCTATTCCCCATCTTTGATCGTAGGGGCTAGCTTCAGCTAACGACTTTGGGTAGGATTGAATCAATCTCTGTTTCAAGTCCTTGTTCTGGGAAAATTTAGCCGTGATCGCCTTGGTCATCACCTCAAGACTGACCGTGTCCCACACTGTTTGAGTAAAGCCTTTCACACATCGCCCAAGACGTTTTTGCTTTGCTGGAACAGTCTCTTGCAGAATACGCGTCGCGACTGTCGTCATCTCCAAAGTACATGGCTTTAGAGTACATGTAACACTGTTCAACACAATTAAATGTAACACCATCCAAGGTAAACACAGCTGGATGAAAGTTGCTGAACGGTGACTGATTCCATAGAAGAATATCCAGGGACTGTCACTTGTGACTGTGCCTTGTCCGTTGGAGTCTTGAGACCCAGCAAGGTCATGGGTTCTGTTTCTCCACATTCCTCCAAAGCTTTGCAGAAGAGGGAGTAAGCTTGGGGTCCACGTCGGGGAAGCATGTCTAACAATTCTCTGACAAGGTCAAAGGAGGTCCGAGGTTTTTCGATAATCTCTGCCTTCATGAGGATGGTCAGGACTTTAAACGTCATCAGTTTGTCGACCACGGCTTCGACCTGCTTGATAGCGAGCACGAGACCACAACGATTCTCCCTAAGCCTATCGCAGTGAACGGGTTCCATCCTTCTCTTTTCTTAGACAACAGAATCTGTAATGACTCTGACAGAAACGTCTCTTTATATATACACACAGGGTCGTGATGACGTCATAGGGTGTGTGACGTCAACCCCCACTTCAAGGGGTTGTATTCGCCACATAGAAAGAAAAAAATTGTCGTTAGCAGAGCGTGGTTTCGATCCACGGGCCTCTGGGTTATGAGCCCAGCACGCTTCCACTGCGTCACTCTGCTCTCCCTTCTCTTTGTGACAGTACCTATGACATGGTAAACATGACCATGGCCTCCACCAGGTCTGAGTCTAAGAACAGGGTACAACAGGGTTGAGGGTGACCATGGACTCCACCAGGTCTGGCCCTGAAGAGAGAGAGACGACATAACACAAGAGTACAATACAATCACAATTTATTGAATGATAGAACAACAAATGAACAAGGCAATCACATTTTATGGGTTAAACATCAATACATCAGAGCATGTCTGCATCAAAAGTCCATGGGAGGGATGGGTTCACTCTTTATAACCATAGGGGAGAGTTTCCCTGGGGACACCTTGGGGGTCGTACTGCACTCGGCGTTTGGTGTAGACCAAGCGATAGGTTTTGGTGGTGTCCTTGGACAGCAACACGTTGCCCTGACGAAGTCCTCCGCGAATGATGCGGTGTGGGTACGGGACCGTGATGTTGGCTTGATCCCTCTGACAGACGATGTTCTTCATGCTGTCAAAGTGGACATGCTGGCTCGCCCTGTGATTTAAAGTAAATCCCCGGACCTTGCTGATGCCCACACTACCGTCAGATTGAGGATGACGTAGCTTGTAGCCATAATTCTTGGGTCCTGCCGAGACAAAGGTTTGAATGCTGTTGCCCCCTCCCAGTTCATCAGTCAGCTCCCCCAAGGTATCTCCCAGTGGCGGGTTGTAACTTCGTGGACGGTGAATGTAAATGATACTGTCCGTATCAAAATAGAGGACACGACGATCAAACGGTTGCAAATAAGAATACAACTTGAGACGGGCTTGCGCTGTCACCCAGGCTGCAATGGCCACATTGTGGGCTGGATGGGGGTCATGAAAGTCTGCCTGAGGTTCGTGAGTGACACAGATGAGGTCTTAATGTCTTTCACCACACGGCGCTCATCCCGGAGGAGGGCAAAGTACCTCTCAGGGGAACTGATATATTCCGTCTTGGCAAACCCAACGCGTTGACCAAACTTGCCCCAGTGATTGTTCAGGCAGGCCTTGGCTAAGGCACGTAGTCCTGGGTTTTTTGCGAATGCGAGCAGGATCCAAGGTGACTCCCTCTTTCTGCTGTATCTCGTGGATGTAGGCGCTTGGGTCTGGACAACCTTCGGGGTAGCCACTGGCCTGATCTTGAAGAAATTGTTGACATACTTGGCAAACAGTCCTCCCTCTTGGGTGTCAGGGTCGTAGGTGGCAAGCGTGTCAAAGTGCCAAGCCTCAAAGATGTGAAGCACTTGATAGCCGCACTTTTCAACAGCAAACTGAAGCTCTTTGCTGACGTAGGTACCGATCCATGCCCGGTCTTCATCCCCGTGGGGGCAGGGAGCATCCAACTGCTCTTCAGCACACGTACGGCACAGAGGAAAGAGCAGTTTGCCTTGACACTTGTAAGGAAGAACAGGATGAAAGAGGTCGGTGGGTGGCAAGACTCGGCACTGGATCAGGCCGTGGAGCTCAAACAAGTCAGACACGGGAGGATGATCTTTGATCTCGGGATGTCCCACGGGGAAAAGTACCATACTTGCAGATGTAAGGGTACAGCGAGCAAACGTCCACATATTTGATTTCTTCATCTTCTTTGGCTTCATAGTACAGTTTGGTGGCGTTGGTACGACCTCCAAAGAAAGCATCTCTAGGATCCAATGGGTCAGGCATGTAGGCATGGGGTCCTTGCAGGGTAGTCAGGAAGGCTCTCAGATCACCGTTGTCTTTCTGTTGTTTCAGAAAATCGCATTCCCAGAGGGTCACCACTTGGTCGATGTCGGGATGTTGGCGTAACACATCCAGGCGGTACATGGTATGATGGTATCGTTCCAAAGGGGTGGTACCCAAGCTAGCATGGCGTTCACATCGGTCCGTCTTGTAACAGCGAGTACATCCATGCCAGAAACAGCCCAAGTATTCGTACACGGTGCGTGTCTTGGCGTCGTAGCCATCTGACATGTAACGACTTCCGTCAGCACAGTCAAAACCTACTTCTCCACCATTCCGAGCATGTTGAATGTGGACCCCAGGGTGTTGATGCATGACCCAGTTGAGCCAGTGGAGACACTGAAGAGAGTAGCGACGCTGGGGACGATAACCTTGAGTAGGTAGGATGGCGATGGTGCGGGGTTCCAAAAAACTGTTTTCGGAAGGTGAGCATACAAGCCATGGGTAGAGTCACTGCTTCATAGAAAGGGTCCACGTTGTTCTGCTGGATGAATATGTTGCGGAATGCAGCACAGCCTCGACGCAAAATGTCCACATCACTCTGACAGTAGGTCAACAATTCTTCATCCAGATCAAACACAGTCCCTTCAGCCACCCGTGCATCGTACCAGGCCAAGAAAGCTTTGCGTTCGGCAGAAAACATACTGTCAGGATCGTAGGTAGACACGGGAGGATAAGGACCCACATAGCCTTGGTGAGCTTCGGTGTTGAAGAAGTGAGGGAAGTAGCCTTTCTTGAGTTCCGTCAATGCAAACGTTTTTTGGAAACTGCTTCAGAGCCATCGTGAGGAAGTTGAGGGAATCCTTGAAAACAAGGCGTCCCACGGTCATCTGCAAGATGTGATTCCCTCGAAGTGTGACCTGGGGTGCTTTCACGAGATGTTGATGGAAGTACTGTTGGAGCAAGTGTCCATCATACCCTCGGTAGTTGTGAGCAATGACCAACACGTCGTCATCATCAATGGTAGGAGAAATGTCGTCTTCGTCGTCTTGTTCTTTGTCGTTGTTGTCTTGTTCTACATCATCATCATCGGGTTCTGGTGATACCAGTTTGGGTTGTTTCGAGGCACGGCCTGACGGCTGCTGCTGGGATGCCTTACGTTTCTTCTTCTGCTTCTCTTTTTTTCCGCCAGACGCATCAGCCAGTCGCCCATGTCCTTCAAGGCCGTAGATCCCAGAAACACTTTGATGCGGCTAGGCCCTTCTCCTTCCTTACGCCAGGGACACTTGTCACACAACTGATCCGAGGCCTCGGAAATACATTTTCCACATCCTAGATGCACCACACACAAGTTGGGAACATGAGTCCCTTGATCTTGGGTACATTCAAAGTCATAGAAGATGAACTGACGCTGTTGCTGTTCTTTGTCTTCATCCATTTTTTCACCGTCTTCATTTTGTTTCGGTGGTTCAATGACGGACATGTAACACTGGTGGTTGGGTTTCAAGGGTTCTTTGCAGATCTTGCAGTCCCAATTCGTGCCACACTGGTGGTTGACCATGCCCTGGATTTTTCTCACGTTGACTTTGGCCAGACATCGATGACACGTATGGATGGTGGAGCAGGTACTGGGATGCTTGGCGGAGGCCGTCCGATGGCGTTGAAAGCAGGTAGGGTTTCCCGCCACATTGGAGACAGGAGAGCCCTCCCCTGACCACGTCGCCACAATATCCAAGACATTGGCACCAGTGGCATTGAAATTCTCGGGTGCAGCGATGATTTTCAGGGGTACTGTATCCTTGGTCACACGTCTCACAATAGTAGGGATAACCTGTGAAGGCAGTCATGGAGGTAATGACATCGTAATGGTGATGGTGATGATAGAGGTGAAGGATCTTGGTGGGTTGAGGCACTTCACTCTTGTACAGGAGGCGATTCATCACATCTTGGGAGTAGACTTTGAGCTGATAGTAAGGGGCCAAACGTTGACTGAACAACTCCCACGTGGCACGCCCTGTACAAGGACCTTCGGGGATCTTGAGTTGGCGAAACAAGCCCTTGGCAGCCTTCAACTGCGCTGGTCTTTCTTCCTTACGTATGTATTTCCATTCCTTCGTCCATTCTTTGGTCACAGGATCGGGTTTGTGTGAATGGTGACTGGCCACGACCAGGGCACGGGCAAAGCAGAGCTGATCCTCATTCTTGATTTGAACGATGCATTGTTTCTTTTCCAGGAAAGCGTTTAAGCCAACGAGGTGCCTTGGCCGGCCGTGTCCCTCACCGATACGATCAGGATCCTCTACATGCAGTAAGAAAATGTCCATGGTGTCATCGATATGTAAGTCGTGGTTGCTTTGTTGTACTTTTTCCACTTGGGCCATGATGTGTTCCCCCTGGAGGTCCTCCATGCGCTGAAATGGAATTCGGATGTCTGAATCCAGGGCTGGGTGTTCCAGGGCCAATCCCACGCGATCACCATCCTGTCCGCCCACATCGTCTCTCAAATCTGCTAACACGGCATCAAACTGTTCTCTGAGAACGACGGGGAAGGTCTTCAGGCTGTTGACGCTGCAGCCAAGCTGGATTGAACTTCAGGTTGTAGCGCTGGGTACCAGTCCGGAATTTCTTGGTTGTTCTTTGTGTCGTCCGCTCCAACTCGTAGGGCACAGGCTCCTCTTCAAGTTCATCTTCGTTCATTCGTGGTGACGGCATGGTGAGAACTGGTAAGACCCACGCTGAGCCTGGTTTATATAGGTCACGTCACCCTATGACGTCACAATAGATTGTCCTAAGCGTAGCAGTGCGCACCATGAACTCATGTGTTATTTATAGGAATGATGTCATACCCCATGACGTCACACTAGCCTGTTGAGTCAGGATGAGAGTGGTGCGAACCGGATGCAACCGTTGCGAACCAGATGCGTCAAAGTGACGTCATCAACCCCAGCTATATAAATTCAAGGTTTTCCAGCACTCCTCATCAGTTGCTCACTGAAACTGGAAGCATGCAGTCGTCTCCCGCCTCCGCCTCCGCCTCCTTCCGTTGCCGCCTGTGCGAAACAGATGACCACAGTTATCTACACTGTCCCAAGGTGACTTGTACCGAGTGTGGTGCTCAAGGTCATCGCTATTACGTATGTCCCAAGAAGACCAAGGACAACAACAAGCACGATAACAACACCTGCTACAACTGTGGAAAAAAACGAAGGTCATCTCTGTTACGTCTGTCCACATCCCTGTCGTCACTGTGGTCAAGAGGACCATAAGAGTATGAACTGCTCTAACAAGGGCCAGAAACGTCCGGCATCCACCTACCAGCCAAGTGAACCGCCAAAGAAAGTGAGTAAACGTGAAAGCCAACATCTACTGGCTCTACTCCATGACAAGGTCCTCCTCGTTCAAGATCGCATAGACACCATGTACTCTCTACTTCAACGCATCTTGGAGTTTGTCGAACCCATGGACGATTCCACCCGTGAAGATCCGACACATGTCATCGGTTCCCAATTGCGCAGAGCGATGCTCATGTTGTTGATCACTGGATTGTCTGGTCCAGGCTCGATTATTTACAGACCGCCGCCATATAGCTGGAATATTGCTGAGTGCGGCGTAAAACTAAACTCACTCACTCACTCATGGACGATTCCAGCAGCACTGCCTCCAGTGCACCACCATCACCACAATAGATACCTCGGTGATCTCTCACCCACCCATACCAACGGCCCTTTTCAGGGCCACCCACCTCGCTCAAAAGAAGGCTACATCCAATGTGTTTTAACCATACACACACACACACACACACACACACACTTGTCTAGCCACGCCATCGTCCGCCTCACCCCCTCTCTCCCTCCTTCCCTCTCCTTTCCTCTCCTTCCCTTCCCCCTCCGTCCCGTCCCGTCCGCCGCTCGTCCGTTCCGCCATCTTGAAAGGCGTCTACGCTCGCGAGATCCCGCGAGAATCCACGAGATCCCGCGAGATCTCACGCGATCCCACCGGATGGGACGCCGTCTTGAAACGCGTCCGCCATCTTGGCCCGGAGGTGACGTCATCGTCATGCGCGCGCAACCACCGGAACCGGACGTGACGTCATCGCGATGCGTGCGCACACACCGGAACCGGAAGCACCGGAACCGGAACCCGAGTGATCTCCCCCTGGCCGGAAGTGACCGGATCCAAGATGGCGGCGCCCCTGGGGACCGGATGTGCCGCCATTTTGAAAAAGGGGCCAGGGTGACACTGCATACTACTACTTATGTACATAAATCTGGCTGGACTGTACCGAACTACTGCAATTTGATGCGGAAATGGATGAAATTACAAAGAGCATGACTACTCAAGAAACTGGTCAAAGGAAACCGTTGTACGTAGGCTATATTAGGGATTAAGTTCACTGAATGATGTAAGCATGATAACTAGTGATCTAGATCACTTACTTTCTGTTCCCCACTGACAATGCCTTTCGGAAAGTGGCAAAATTAACATGTGTTATATTTTGGTTTAAGTACCTGAAGTAAGGCTGCAGTAGACTGTTCCCGTCTCCTCTTGTCCGTCCTGGGGCGACATGAACAACTAGTTATGCAGCTGACACCGTCGATGTTGTAGTCTGTAGAATGCAGACACATATGCCTCGGTCATAAGACACAGCGACACATGTTACACATTACACATTCAACATCGCTTCCAATGTTGGATAGGATGTCAGTTGTTATAACCACATTTGCAAAATTGTCCCACTTGTTTCCAAAGCCGGTTTTGACTAAAGCAGACGCTAGGGTTACACGACAGGTTAGTATGAGTGAGTGATCAAGCCACACTCCATTGTGTAATGAACGTTGTTCTTCTGTCACCTAGGGCGGGCAAATAATCAGTTCGCCGATATGCTGGCGTGTTATTTTGATCGCATTGGCTTCACAGCAAACGCTGTCTCAGTGACGATAGACGATGTTCAACCAACGAAAGATTTACTGATTTAATATCATTATATACATTGTGCAAAGCGTGTTCAAAGAGAAATCGGACCGCCTTCGTGGTGAAGTGGTTAGAGCGTCCGCCCGGAGAGCGGAAGGTCGGGGGTTCGATCATACCAAAAGACGTTAAAATATGGTACTTGTTGGTCCCTGCCTGGCGCTCGGCATAAATGGGTACAACAAGGACTGATCGGCTCGGAGTCAGTATAACGTGTCTGAGTGCTTAACTACGGCATGATATCTCAGTGAGCTAGCACTATAAAACCAGCTTAAGTCTGGGCTAGTACAAGTAGACAAACATGCATACACACGCATGTATGTCGTCATATAAACCAAATATTCTCAAGTACGACGTTAAACCCCATTTCACCTCACCTCACCAAAGAGAAAAGGCGTCTTTGCATTAAAGACAAAATACACACAGTGTTATACATTTTCATATTACCTAATGTAAGTGGGAAAAGGCAAACGGTTGTTCGTTTACTTCAACCTTCTGCAGGTTTTTATCTATTATGGTTTGAGCAACTGTTCCCACAGTGGTGAGTAAGTGAATAGCTATGTGGTTGTGGTGCCAATTAAAGTCATCTTTTTCATCTTGTTTTTTTAACGTTTTACAGAAACTCCAAAAACAAACAAACAGGCATTTGATCATGTTCGACAAGATAGGATCCCACGTATGAATGTCAACTTGACAAGTATTGCCACATATGTTTGAGACCCGTGAAGATGCGGGTTAAAAAAGATCTTTGGGAACACATGCTTTGTCATAAAAAGGAATGTAACGGTAACCTGTGGTCAGGCCCGCAGCGTACATCGATGTTCATGGTGTTGGCCTAAACGTATTTACAGACGATATGACAAACTGTTTCGAGATACAGGATTTTGTTTAGTTCAACACTTTCAGTTCAAGGTGGAGCAGTACATATGATTATTGTTGCAGTAGGGTAGCCTAGTAGTTAAAGCGTTCACTCGTCGCGCTGAAGACCTAGGTTCGGCACTTCACAATGTGTGAAGCCCATTTCTGGTGTCCCCCGCCGTGATGGTACTGGAATGTTGCTAAAAGCGGCGTGAAACTAAACTCGCTCACTCACTCACACATGACTTACCATGTTAATGACATACACTCCTATGATTATTTTTTTACGGACACCTCCTGTCATCACTACTAATCTTATTGATCTTATTTATTGTTTTGTGTTACATACCCATGTGACATGTTTCCAAAGGGTATTGTGACTGATTATCCTCTGGCGTTGAGTCTCACTCTGCGAGGTTTGGTGGGGAAACCTTGTGGTTAAAGCGTATGCTGGTCATGGAAGCAGATTGGTAAATGTTGTGCTTATCATTACAAAGCACACGTCAGAGAATAAGCAGTCTTGCTTATCCTCCTACCCAACTCCAGCGGGTGGGAACCGTGGTGTCATATTGTATAAAGTGACCACTGAACCTCAGAGATAACACGCAAAGGGTAAGCCTCTTCTGCCTTAAGGGTAGCACCTATATCAATTTTCTATGATCTAGTCTATGTTTATTAACTTTAGCTAAATAGTCAATGAGGTTTTCAAAGTAAGTCACTTTGGCGGGTTATGGGTTTTAATAGTTAGTATAAACATATTTGTATATTCATGATGCAAGAGACATTTGACCCTTGAACAGCGGCGAGACAGGTGGGCTGGCCATTGCCTCTGTCATGCTGCCTGGCCGTTGCTGCACTGTCATGTAATTGCATATCAAGACATCGAATAAAGTGTTATGGACCCACTGATGGACTTCTGTGTTTGACGAGAACAATATCCCAACCATAACAGCCCGGGACACAAGTATAAACACCCAACAATATCTATATAGATACAGCTAATATAAAATATATGCTGACTGGTTACCAGGAGCCTCGGACGAACATGAGACAGTGCTTGACGTTCAGCAAACGCTGTCCTTGTCCGTATATATAGATGGGACTGAACGGGCGGAGCTTGTCATGGAATCAGCTACATCAAAGGCAAAGGTAATGTAATAACAGCTGCTACTTATGGAATCAGTTGATCACATTAGTTTACAGATGCATGCTGATTTTGTTGGTAGGATGTTTTTATGATATGTTAATAACGTGAGCTTTGTAAACACATTTTTTCCGTTTTAAAGACAGTTTGCACTGAACGTTTATTTGTTTCCGGTGGGAGGGTGTTAAGTGGTCGTAGAGAATATTTTTAGATTCTATACTGTCATTGTCAGGTAACGCAAACGATTGAAGCGGTTGTAAAATATTGAGGGTTTTCAATTTAAGATTTGAGCAGCAATCACAAATTTGTGGAATCTATGAAATATGAAATCTTTGTTAAAGGTCACATGCAACGCAAAACACAAATTTGCAGATTCTGATACCTTTCGGTATGGACTGACAGATACAAATCATCAAAAATGCAAATTCAACTTATAAAGAAGAAGGCGCCCATGAAGGGCCACCTCCTCGTGGTGGGTGCTGGGTCACGCTAAGCGCCCTTCAACCCCCCGTTGTGGACCAGGGGGAATATTTGGTCCACCAACCCGTTTGCCGTGGGTTGCGCCCCTGTGTCGGTGGAGGAAGGTAGTCTGGTGGTTGAGGGCACTGGTTCCAGGAACAGTGTTCCTTTGCCCAACACACCACTTCGGCCCTGACTTCACCTAGACGGGTGGTAGAACTGGCCCGGTTCTATCATCGGCTGGTCACGCCAAGCCCTGTGTATAGACTAATATATATATTTGGTAGAACTGGCCCGGTTCTATCATCGGCTGGTCACGCCAAGCCCTGTGTATAGACTAATATATATATTTGGTATATATATATTTAGTCTATACACAGGCTTGGCGTGACCAGCCGATGATAGAACCGGGCCAGTTCTACTACCCGTCCAGGTGAAGTCAGGGCCGAAATGCTAAGCCCTGTGTATAGACTAATATATATATTTGGTATATATATATATATTAGTCTATACACAGGGCTTGGCGTGACCAGCCGATGATAGAACCGGGCCAGTTCTACCACCCGTCTAGGTGAAGTCAGGGCCGAAGTGGTGTGTTGGGCAAAGGAACACTGTTCCTGGAACCAGTGCCCTCAACCACCAGGCTACCTTCCTCCACCGACACAGGGGCGCAACCCACGGCAAACGGGTTGGTGGACCAAATATCCCCCCTGGTCCACAACGGGGGGTTGAATTTGATTTGGAATTGTTTGAATTTCGGGCCTACTTGTTTATCTAAAACGTTTGTGGTTTTGAATTATTATGTAATGAACTTTGCCTATAGTCTTGTGCCCAGAAGGCGGTGGCTCATGGGCCAATCTGGTGGAATTATTAATCTTTTAATTCTTCTGCTGGAGTATATCATCCGGGTATCCTTGGTGCTGAAAGTTGGAAATCCACTTGTTTTTAGCATTGTCCTTGTGATACTCCGTGGTGGGTGGGGAGCTCGGATGACGAACCTTGAAAAATTAACCATGGCTTACGAAACCCCCATAAAAAACCAAACGTCCACTAGACACTGATCCAGTTGATACTGATCAAAGACTGTCCACGTCCATTGAATACTGGCCACGATTTCTTGTTATTGAAACTGTTGATAAGACCCCTTTGCGATATCTAAGGGTATACAGGGCATTGCTGGTGATGTCAAGAATATTAAACGTTTACGTTCCCAAGCTCCGTTGGTTGAGTGTGGGAAAAGGCACCAAGCCACCAACCGTATGAGTACAGAATCGTATGTCAACGTTCCGGTCACCGTCACGGCTCATAAAACTTTAAACACGAGCAAGGGAATCATCAGGGACCGTGATCGATTGTTTGCAGATATGTCTGAACTTGACATCGTCTCTGAGATGAAAGAACAAGGCGTACTCTATGTCAAACGTTTCACAACCAGGAAAAATGATACTGTTCTCAAAACAAATACCTACCTGTTTTCATTTTCTTCACCAAATGCTCCAAAATCTCTAAAGGCAGGATATTGTAACATCAATGTTGACACGTACATTCCGAACCCTCTAAGGTGCTTCAAATGTCAAAAGTTCGGTCATGGCGTAAATACTTGCACATTGTCTGTTGTATGTGCTCACTGTGGTGAAAAGACACATACAACAGAAGATTGTGACAGTAATGTCAAAAAATGTACCAACTGTGAAGGGGATCATCCATCTTACTCTAAAAACTGCTAGTTCAAAGCTCAGAGCATAAGAAGAGTTATGCTTCTATCACCAGAACACCGTCAGAAGCAACCACTAGAATAACAGATGATGATGTTCAGATAATGATTTATGTATTTATAATGATCGTTCCAACACATATTTACACCCTGGTACAGGAACTTCTTCTGCTCTCGACTTGTCAGTCACAAATTCAGAACTACTAAATGAATCTGAATGGTCAGTTCACGATAACCTGTATGGAAGTGACCATTTCCCTACTATACTAAAACCTGTAACTCCATCTGATGTACATCAATCATCAAGGCGGAATTTTAAAAAGGCTAACTGGGCCTTATATAAAACACTGTGTGCTACAAGACTGAAACCTGAACTTTTTAGTGACGTTACGGATGCTATTAACTGTTTTTCGGATCAACTGAGTACCATAGCTGATGAGTGTATACCACAGTCCACTGCAAATCCACAAAACCGAAAACCATGGTTCAACGATGAGTGCAAACAAGCTAGGAAGGCAAGGAAAAAAGCAGAACATTATTTCCGTCGCCATCCTATGGTGCATTATTTAGATAAATTTAAAATGTTAAATGCTAAAGCGCGGCGTACCTTTAAACAGAATAAACGCCAATCTGGGCAAAATTATGTATCCAAGATAAATTCTCGAACGCCCATGTCCAAGGTTTGGAACTTGGTCCAGAAAATTAAAGGTAAAGGTACTAAATCTAGTGTCCATCATCTTAAACATGGAGATCAATTACTAACAAATAAATCAGATATTGCGAATGGGTGAAACTCTCGCCAAACACTCTTCCTCTTCTAATTATGTGCCTAAATTCCAACAATATCAAAAAACAAGAAGAAAAGAAAACTATTAATTTCAATTCGGATAATGGGGAAGATTATAATGAAACATTTTCTATTCATGAACTCCATACTGCTCTTGAGCAAGCTCACCATACTGCTACAGGTGCAGATAACATACATTATCAGCTCCTGAAACACTTACCAGAGTCATCTTTAGAGACGCTCTTACACATTTTTGATGATATTTGGACGTCAAGGAAATTTCCTTCCTCATGGCATGACGCTATAGTAGTACCAATACCTAAGCCTGGACGTGATCATACGGATCCGTCTAATTATCGACCGATTTCACTAACCAGCTGTGTTTGCAAAACCATGGAACGCATGATAAATAATCGACTTGTTTGGTACTTGGAAACTAATAACCTTATAACAGATATACAATGTGGTTTCCGTAAAAAACAGAAGTACTGTCGATCACCTAGTGCGTTTGGAATCATTTGTTAAAAATGCACTAATTAATAAACAACACGCTGTGTCTATGTTTTTTTATCTTGAAAGAGCATATGACACTACGTGGAAATATGGCATATTAAGAGATTTACATGGCTTCGGATTGCGAGGCTGTTTGCCTCAATTTATAGCTAACTTTTTAAACGATAGACAATTTCAAGTCCGCGTGGGTTCTACCCTGTCTGATCGTTACAATCAGGATCAGGGTGTTCCACAAGGCAGTATTTTCTCTGTTACCTTATTTAGTATCAAGATCAACAGTTTATCCAAGGTGTTAAATGATTCAATCTATGGATCACTTTTTGTGGATGACTTGAACATTTCTTGTCGCGGTAAAAATATGCATACTATTGAACGGCAAATGCAGTTGTGTTTAAACAAGATAAATAAATGGTGTCTTGAAAACGGCTTTAAATTTTCTAAATCCAAAACTAATTGTATTCATTTCTGCCGTAAATACAAACCGCATAAAGACCCTGAACTATCTTTAAATGGCACACCCATCAAAGTTGTGAAGGAGGCCAAGTTCTTGGGTTTAATTTTTGACTCCCATTTAACCTTTCTTCCACATATTAAATCCCTTAAACTAAATGCCTGATGGCACTTGACTTGTTGAAAGTTGTTTCCAATTCAAAGTGGGAAGGGGATCAAACTACCCTCCTCCACCTATATCGCTCATTGGTCCGCTCGAAACTTGATTATGGCTCCATCGTATATGGTAGAGCCTGCAAAAGCAACCTAAACCTACTTGATTCTGTCCACCACCAAGGTCTGAGACTTTGTCTTGGGTCCTTTCGAACTTCTCCTGTTGACAGTCTCTACGTTGAGGCTGATGAGCCATCTCTTACACAACGCCGTATAAAATTAACTTTACAGTATATTACAAAACTTTATTCCAATGAGTCAAACCCAGCATATAACTGTGTCTTTAATCCACTATATGAAGATCTGTATAACAAGAAGCCTTCTCTTGTTCCGCCTCTTGGTATAAGAGTGAAACCTTTCCTTTCTGCTGCTGGCATTGAGCTAGAAGATATAGCTCCTTCCCGTTTTCTTTCTTCTCCGCCTTGGCAATTGGTTAGGCCACAAGTTGACGTAACATTAACTACATTTAAAAAATCAGAAACAAATGAATTACAGTATAAACAAGAATTTAGTCAATTAAGAAATAAATATAATACATACAAATCCTTATTTACAGATGGGTCCAAGGACGGTGGCGCAGTGGCATGTGCCACTGTCATTGGATCCAGAACAATATCTTCTAGAATACCGGATAACAGCTCTATATTTTCAGCAGAAGCAAACGCCATCTTAACAGCTCTTAAATATATTAATAAACACCGTAAATATAAACAATATATCATCTTTTCAGATTCTCTTTTGTGTCTTCAGGCTATTAAAAATATTTCTTGCAAACATCCACTTTTATCAGAAATTATTGAATTGTACAATGAACTTGCTACTGGCCAATGCGACATCGTCTTTTGTTGGTTACCCAGCCACGTTGGCATTTCTGGGAACACGATGGCTGATATTGCTGCTAAGGCAGCCCTCAACAAATCTGTGACACCACTTGTTATCCCATACTCTGATTATAAAGCCAGCATTAGAACATAAATCCGCGATCTAATGCAAAAGAATCGGGACACCCAAGTAGGTATAAATAAATTACATGAAATAAAACCCTACATTGGTTACATCTACTTGGGTTGTCAGTCCAGATTTGAAGAGGTCATTATGCGACGATGTCGCATTGGCCATACAAGATATACTCATGAATATTTATTGAAAGGCGAAGATCCTCCGTTTTGTATCCCTTGTGATGAAAGGATCACAGTCAAGCATGTCTTGCTTGACTGCATTGAATATTCCATCACAAGGGATATCTACTTCAAATCCAAAACTCTGAAGGATCTTTTAATAATGTCAGTTCTCATTTAATTATTGCATTTTAAAAACAATTAGATTGGTTGAGTGATTTGTAAATAGATATATATTTTATTATTGGTAGTTTAGATTAGCAACTGAGATTGTTAGTGGCTGTACCCTCAAATGGGGTTGCAGTATTGTAAAATGATTGTCCTCCTGAGAGGGTACGTAAGTCCCAAAAATTTAGTCAATCTAAGTGTACCTGCTTTTTAATCGTAGAATAAGTGTGTTTTTAATTTATGGCTAGATTTCTCTTCTGTCGCCAATGGATGAAGGGATGGTGTAACTCCATCTAGGGTCCATGCAGATACAAAAGTAATGTAAGTCCCCATGGTTCCTAGTATGGTGATCTACCTTCAGTTGTTGGAGATCTATAGCCCGTTTTTATATTGTATTGTCTTCGTAAATAAAATAGTTTTACATGTTCAAGCTAGTTTTAGACTCCATCTGTGATACTCTAGTTATTTTACAGTCCTTCGCTGACTGATTCTTTAGCAACTTTAATTTATTATTTATATAAAACATTTCTCGTCACTATATGGCTGAAATATTGCCGATGCGACGTTAAATATTAACTCACTCACTCACTATAAAGAAGAAAAATAACGCGATGAAAAAAACCTCGCGAAATCGGAGTTTAAACGATTCACTAAATTTAGCCTAGCGCTGGGGTGAACAGTGGTTGCAACAGCTGTGCTGCGCTGCGCTCATAGCGCCTGCGCAGTGAATAAGTTCGCGCAGCTTGGAAGCGGGATGATTATAAGGTCTAGAGCAGTAGTAGTCTAATACAAAAAGGAAGAAAATACTAAAAAAGTGTAATCCGAAATACAACATATATAAATAGAATACAATCTCCTCGTTACATAAAAGATCCTTGTTAGGATCTAGATCTACTCAGCAATGTGACAACCAGTGAGGCGTTCGACATCGGTGAGTATTTCTGATGTGAGCTATTGTTCTAATGTTTTGTTGATATTTCACAGGCGCGAGCTTTATATATGTTATGGCAGTAGATTACCGATTTAACTGTTTACATAATTTCATTTGTCTATTTCACCACACGTCCATCTTACGAAGTCACTTTCTAAGTTCGATACTTAAAAGCAATGTCATTATTTAGCGTTGGCAGAATTTCTAACTGTGATATAGATATGTCTTTGTCACAGACAAAACTCAGTGTCTGTGTTATGGACGCCTATGTGGCTGCCTGCCTGTCTGCTAATGACAATATGCAATACACAACTTCGATCACTGACCACATGCGATTTGAACTTATCAGGCTATACGCGATAAACAAAACGCATTGATTGAGTTATGGCTTCTGCACCTAAGTTCTGTCTTTGTCACATTATGAAATTACACAGACAGGTGTGACACTTGTACACATGACATGATATGATGTCTGTTGATTGCAAAATGTTATACACAAAAAAATGATTGAGTGAGTTAATATTTAACGTCACATCGGCAATATCTCAGACACAAAAAATGAGCATGTAATTACAAAACCTAACATTTATCTACACACACACACACATACAATGAGCCGTGAGGGCATCGGCAAATGAACGAGCCAATGAGAGTCTTCGTTACACTTGAGTGCACACCCGTCCGCTCTGACTGGGTTCGGTATCCCGGGTGCCTCGTTTCGAAGGACTGACTGACTGACTGAGTTTTCTTTTACGCCGCTTTTAGCAATATTCCAGCAACATCACGGCGGGGGGCACCAGAAATGGGCTTTACACATTGTACCCATGTGGGGATTCGAACCCGGGTCTTCGGCGTGACGAGCCAACGCTTTAACCATTAAGCTACCCCACCGCCCCCGTTTCGAAGGAAGTAACCCAAGTACAAAATATCGCACTTTTGATTTGCGATTGTACGCTTATAATTTTGTTTACAAGTTTTTTCATAATCAGCAATGTACATTGTATGTCATAAATAAGTGATAATTGTGTTTTAATTATGTTTGATGTTTTGGTTGCATGTGACCTTTAAGGTGGAATGTTTGCTGAGAGTAAAAGCAATGACTTCAATGTACGATGCCATGAACATGTACTTATGAATAGCTATTGAACAGTGATAATACCGTTTCTTTGACATGCATTACGTGTGGCATCCGTCACAAACACACACGGGGGTAAATCAGTGCTGTCCAAATGACAACAGCCATCAGTGAAAATAATCTAAAGACAACAAACACTTAGAATAGAAATTATTGACATGTATTTGCACACGAAATACATCACAGGAAAATTGAGAACCATAATTGAGAAGTCTGACCCGTAAACAAATTGACATGAAAAAGATAAAGCACATTTAATCAAGTATATAATCATGAATCGCAATTTCCCAGAGAATAAAATCGAAAATGGTTAAAATATTACAGTGAGTGAGTGGGTGAGTTCAGTTTTGTGCCGCTTTTAGCAATGTCCAAGCAATATCATGGTGGGCGACACCAGAAATAGGCTTCACACATTGTACCCACGTGGGAAATCGAACCCTGGTATTTGGCGCGACAAGCGAACGTTTTAACCACTAGGCTACCCCACCGACCTAAGACATCATAGAGGACAATTGACTACTGAAATCAATACATGTTGTAAGAAAGGATTCGCTCACTAGTTAGCCTGTGATGAACACTGGAGATATTAGTACACTTTCAAATCATCGTTCTAATAATATTCACCATCACGGCTGTCATCTGTCACAGACACATAAGAAGTAAATCAATGTTGTTCAAATGACAAAGGCAAGATCAGAAGTAACAAAACAAAATGACATACAAAGATAAAGTACATTCAATCAAGTCCGTCATCATGAATAACAATTTCCCAGAGAATAAAATCGAAAATGGTTAAAACATTATAGAGGACAACTGACAGCTGAAATCAATAGTTCGCCTGACAAATGCTGTAAGAAAGGATGTGCTCACTAGTTCTGCATGTGATGATTTCTGTATATATTAGTACACTCTCATATCGTGCTTGTAATAATATTGATACATATAAGATACTGATGATATCGACTTATGGGTATCTTTGAATGAAAAGCCTTATTTAGTATCAACTGAACATAACACGTAACTTTTCCAAAGTTTACCTTTACACGAAGAAGCACACTGCATTAACTATAATGTACATTGAATCACCAAGTAACCTCTTTAACACACCCCATGTAGGTGTACCTACAGAAACAGTTATCCCTCATTTTACATCCAGAACTGAGAAGACGCAAGTGTTCCTTTTAACCAGCAACACATTTATCTACCCACGCCCAGATGTGTCAAGGACTTCATGTTTGTCTATTAATCAAGGCGCATATTGACTCACGAAATAACAATATGCGTGTTTGATTAGTATGATTCGTCATACTTATCTCCAATTCATTTGATGCAGAAAGCGTCGCTCCTTAATTAGCAATCAGGTATTTTACCAATGAAAAGTGGTCCAGCTAAACATCAAGGTAAATATTCATGATGGACGATCTAATGCGGTTCTGGCAAGTGCTGTATACCAAACATGGTATCGACCCAGTATTGAAAATCTCCCCAGCTATATCAAACATCTTTCTCGCAAATATAGAACTTCGTTTCCGACATCTTCCTGTCTTGCCACCGAAACACATGTCCTCCTTTAATTTCCAGATGGGAGAAGACGCATGAGTGCATTTCAACAATCAACACTATTATCTATTTACATAGATGTGTCAAGGACGTCATGTTTGTCTGTTGATTAAGGAACTTATTTACTTATGAAATGATGACATGCTTGCTGGATTAGTATGATTCTTCATACCTATCTCTCATTAATTTGATACAGAAGGCATCGGTCTGTACGAATCTGGTATTTTACCAAATGAATGAAAAATTAAGTAGCTGAAGGTCGGGGAAAATCTTCATGATTGACGATCTAATGTGGTTCAGGCTAGTGCTGTATACAAAACTTGGCTTGTGCAGTACATCGAGGTATTAACCCAGTCCTTGAAAACCCCTAAGCTACATCAAACATCTTTCTCGCAAACATAGAACTTCGTTTCCGACACCTTCCTGTCTTGCCACTGAAACGCATTGTTCGGTTTGCTTGCCACAAGGAAGTCTCTGTCTCCTGTGACATTCGTCGGGAAACCTGGGCTCCAAGCGAAATAGGTCACTGGTCGACTGTCGTGGTATACCCACTGCCCTTCAGTTGCAGCATCTGATCCATCAATGAAGTAGCTACTTGCTCTACTACCTGAAAGGATTAAAAAATAATGTCACTACAGAGTTGTGAAAATGAAAAGGCCATGTTGTCAATATTCGTCTGGTGTCATTACTTATTTTCAGTGGTAACCTTTCTTGCCTTTTATTACATCAAATGGATTCTGCTTGTAAAGACAATCAAGACTAAAAATCCTCTTGCATTGGGGCTCTATATTTTTACTAAGGGTACATTGCCGCATTAAACTTTCACAAATTTATTTTTAATTATTATTATTTAATTTTGGAAAATGAAAGTGAAAAACCATTAGGAAACCCTTGGTTGGTAAAAGGTTAGGGATATTTTAGATGGTACCGGATTATCGTATGTATTTGAAACCCGTCCTCTTATACAACCCAGTGTCTAGCTGCGCAGGTGGAATAAATACTTAAAGACCAATTTATTCAAAAGTGGAGAAATGATGTTGCTTTAAGCTCAAAAGGATTTTATTATCAATACCTTAAAACGAATCCACTATTTGACACATTCCTGTCTTCCTCAAAGCGAAACCCTATTCCATTATAAAGATTTATTACATCTAACCACAATCTACCAATAGAAACTGGCCGTCGGGAGAACATACAACGCTGTGATAGAACTTGTAAACTTTGTCAATCTACATCTATTGCTGATGAATTTCATTATATTTTTCAATGTCCTAGTCTTTGTGATGCTAGAAAAAATGTATTTATCATCCTCCCTAACAAAGTATTCAAGTCTGCAAAATTTGATTATATTATTTTCAACTAATGCCACACAAGAAATTATCATTAATTCATAAATAATTTGTATCATAATTATCATCCCTTATAAGAAACATAAACTGTAAGACTAGCTGCAGCCATCTTATATGTACTTTGTATTTATATATACTATACTGAGTCAAAATAAAACTTGACACTAGTATTGAGAAATCTGTCATCTTTATTGGGTAACAACACCCACTTGTCATCTTCGGTGAAGACGAGCGTATGGCTTGTTTCGGGCGACGGTAGTGCTCTCAACATTGTCTAAGTCGAACAGTTTGCCCCCGAACGATGGGTATATCATCCATTTATCATCACCGGTGTTGACTAGGGTGTACCGAGTGTTGACAGTCGCTCTTGAGGTATCTACTATATCACCTAGGGCTCCACCGGAGGGGACTTCGACGCGTTTGTAAATGTTGTTTTTCAGTTGCAAGGCGTACAATTTACCATCTACTCTGGGAGCGTCGAAACCGCGTGTGTCTCCAAGGTCGGAGATCCCCACATTGGTGCATTTTTTCACCCCGGGCCCTTGTGCGCTGGTCATTTTATGTGAAGCGTTATGCTCAGGTATCCTATATTGACGGGATTATGATTTATATCTAACACCGATATTATCAGCTCAGGTATGTTGCCCTGGGCCAACCTCTTATACTGCCGCGGTGAAAACGACTCGGTTCTACCGTCATTGTATTTCTCCGTTTTAACCGGCACTGCTCTCAGTATAGTCGAAGGGTGACCGCCTTGAATGTTGTACGTTGTGTTCACCTGACCGAGATGAATGTACAACTCTCGGTACGGTACTAGGTCGGGTAACTTCATGCCTGTGACGGTAGCTGTTGGTTTTATCTCGTCAGGCGACATACCTAGTGTCCTCGCCAATGGTCGACCGAGCCTCAAGGAGTTTCTTCCGTTGTTGATTAACACCACTGTGCCGTTTGAGTCGTTCATCTTGAGTTCGGCTCCCAGGGGGGCTTGAAGACCTCATCGCTTAGCGAGCACACGCTGTAGTAGCCGTCAGTTATCTGGCTGCAAGCTCCACTGACGAACAGCTTATTGTTGCTGGCGTTGATGTTAGTCCATTGCGGTAGGTAGGTGATATCGCAGAGTGCGACTTCGAGTTGACCCGACGTGTTATCGATCGCGTGCGTCAGCTGAACGGCCTCGCCGCTCGTTATTCCTGGAAGTGTTATGTACATGTTAGAGTATATATGCTCATTACATAATAGTTTTAAAATGTACTCCCAAGGAGTGTCTTACTCCCCTGGAGTGTTTTACCCTAAACTGGACATAGATTTCTCACCCATGAAGATCGCAGTCGCTGATGGGATGTATTTCAACGCCCAGCTTTTAGATGTGTTCGGGCCTGTATAGGTTTTCGGTGACTAACGCTAAGGTAGTTCATGTTTGGTTCACCAACCCGATGCAGTTCTTGCAGAATCAACTCAACTTCGCCGTGTGGTGTGCTACAACGGGGGTGTGGTGTGACATTGACCGACACTCGGCGTGGACCGCTGAGTCAGTCTGTGTTCACGTTCCACGTGTACTACCAGGTCAGGCGTATCCTTAAAGAGATCCGCGTTCCGGTCCCACAGGACAACGCATGGAACGCAGTAAACAACAAGTACGATAGACGGGCCTATGAACGTATTTGCAACGAATTCGAACTAAACTCAAAGACGGATTGGCGTTTGCCGGGACCGAACCACGGGTTGGGTATCCCCATCGTTCACAACATGCACCTCGTGGATGCCAGCGAGAAGTTGAAAGAATGGGGATACAAGTCGTATCATCACCTCACAACAAACGAGTGGGATGACCGTTACATGGCTTTCGACAACAGCAAGGTTTACCGAGTCTGGAGGTTCGAGCAAGGGGCAGCGGATGACTGGAAAAAGTTCATGCTGGATACGTCGAAAGGGTTTACTCGTGCCGGGGTAATCAGGTTGAACGACTCGATTCGAACGTAGGTGTGGGCGCTGTTGGGTGTGCGCAGATCCAAACGAGTTCCAACATCCTCGGTAAGGGGACTGCTTACGACGCTCAGAAACAGTTCATTGTTAACGTTGAGGATGCTATCAATTCTCCAGTTGATCTCCCGAGTGCTATCAAACGCTACCAAAACGTGTTTGAATACGCAAGGTCGAAAGTCAACTACGTCTTCGACGTGGGACTGTACATGGCCCCGAGTGATATGCAACTGAGAGTAAAAAAAGTGGTGGGATACAACAACGAAATAGTCATAGCCACGGCGGACCAAAAGTTGGGCGTCAACCCCGATGTTAACACCCCCAACGTCCCACCACCCACGACCGGTGAAACGGGTATAGTGGCGCCACCCCCGGAACCCAGGGTTCAATATACACCCCCTGTGGGGTCACCCCCACAGCAGCAGCACATCGACCGTAAAACAGCCCTGGTGGTTGGTGGGGTAGCTTTGGGGCTTATTTGGTTAAAAATTCCTTAACCGCTACATACACCAAACCCGCCACGGCGACGATGGCTGCCCACAGGTTTTGACTTAGCCACGTGGCAGTTTTAGCCAGAGCGCTCAGCAGCCACGAGACGATGCTACCCAGGATGCCGGGTAGGGCTTCGGCGGCCTTACCAGCCAGTTTAGCCAGGGCCTCCCCGAGTTTTTTTATCCAGGCTTTGACGCCCCCACCACTTGGTGGTGTGCTACTGCCGCCAGCAGGCGTGGGGGTACCCCCTGTCAATGACACCACCAGGGTTGATATGATGAAGCCCAGTGCAGTCAGAATGCTGGCGATGGTGATCCCTTGCTCCCGGAACAGTATCCAAATCCTGTCAGCTAGCGTGGTGTCTTGGTAGAGGACTCGATCAACAGTTTCCCGCGCACGGCTGACCTGAGATCGAAGCTGGTCTCAGAAGGAGAATGCCGTTTCCAGCCGGGTCTTCCTTTCCTCTTCCAAATTACGTATTCGTTCCTGGAAGGTGGCTTTCAGAGACTCGTCTTCCGTTTCACTGAGTTTGACCTTTTCATGGGCGATGTGGTCGTCTATCGCGTCCAGTTTGGCTGTGTTGTTTACGAGATGTCCGCGAATAGTTTGCATGGCGTTGTCCAGCCCCCGTAGTTCCCGAACGGTAAATTCGAACCCGGGTAAGGGTTTGTTATGGTAGGTGTTATCAGTCATGTCTTGATCTGATGTGGCGCCCCTGACGTCTTGCAGATCTTGAACGGCCTCCTTGGGAAGCTTAGGCCGTGCGCCCCCGTAATCTATGAAGCCTAGTTCATCGCTGATAAAGTCACCCCCATGGCGACTGCTGAGTGTTGATAAGGCAAGCTGTTCTCTCGTGCGCATATTCATGAGATCGATCCCCGGGCGACCCCTCAGTCGCAACGTGCCATTGCCATCAACAAAAAACTTGGAATAGCCTCGCCCCCACTGCTCTACGTAATTTTTATCCCCTTTTAAGCCATCATAAAACCCGTTGACAGCCTGCTTCACGAGTTCGTTGCCTTGTGTGAATGTGGTGTCATCCTCGAATGCCTGGGCACTATCATCCCACATATCATCCATAGGTATGTACTCAGCCATTATTTAGTATTAAAACTTATATATTTCATTTATATAACAATGTATGGTAGAAAACTAGATGCTTTTCGAAGATCAAGAGAGCCTCTAGGCATCAGAGCCGTGCGCCAGTCAGTGACCATCACCAACAATCCCAGCAAGATAGACCAGAATCAAACGCTGCTGGTTAGATTCCCAAACCTTGGCGAGAATGACCTTATTGTACCAGGTACGGTTCAACTGGCGTTCAACCTCACGCTGACCTCCGACAACGACAAACGCGAGCTAGTGCGGAACGTAGGTCGAGCCATCATCAAGAAAACCACCATCAAGATCAGCGGTAACGAGGTGCTGAGCATCGATGACAGCGATGTCTTTCACTGCTACGGGGACCTCTGGAAAAGCGAGGGAGAACGCGTCAATGATGTGTATCAAGGTATCAGCAATCGATCCGGTTCTTGCGATGGGATAATGGCTTCACGCAGACCAGTTAGACAAGATCGACGACAGTGAAAAGGCCATCGCCAAGCGTCACGGGAACCAGTTCTGCATGCCGCTTCGACTTCGCGAAGTTGCTCACGTCACACGCGCCGTTTTACCAGGCCGCGCTGGGTGATAGGCTTGAATATGAGCTAACGTTTAACGACTACAGCAAAGTAGTGCGTACGCCGAACGGTGATGAGGCCAGTTATACCATAGACAACATCTCTCTGGAGTTCGACATGGTCACTAGCCCGGAACTGGCAAGGCAGGTTCGAAGCCAGTACTCGGGGAAGGTAGCTATCCTGTACGACCGCATACTGCGGCATAGATCAGTCGTGCGGGATAAGAGCGACACTGTGTGGAATATCAACCTGAACGTGCCACCGCGATCGATGAAAGGCATCCTGGTCGTCCCCGGGGAGGATTACGAGCCGTTCCGAAGGGACACCGAGAAGTTTTTCAACCCCAAGATTGAAAATGTGGAAGTGACCATCGAGGGCGTGCCCAACCAGCTGTTCAGTCATGGTATGAGACCA
The DNA here is from genome assembly GCF_003918875.1 of Haliotis rubra. Classification (NCBI taxonomy): domain Eukaryota; kingdom Metazoa; phylum Mollusca; class Gastropoda; order Lepetellida; family Haliotidae; genus Haliotis; species Haliotis rubra. Next base: position 24,095 of record NW_025765764.1, on the reverse strand, counting down.
TACCAGCAGTGGGATGAGATAAAAAAGCTACCGAGCAAACACCCATACATAGCAAAGGGCCTGGACCTATCCTCCGTGCAGATCAGTGAATACCTGACCACCACGTACGCGCTATGGTTGGACATGCGATCCACGGATGACGATAAACTGCACGGTAGCGGTCGCCGCATAGACAACGGCAGCGAGGGGATAACCATCCAGATCACCAAGAAGGCTTAACCCGCGGGCAAGTTGAAATTATATCTGTACGTTATTATGGATGCGCAACTTAATATAGACAATGGGAGATTCGTGCAAGCCATCTACTAGGCCACTGCCTGCTGATTTGCCACGCGACCCACACTGCGCCATAGTGTGCGGGCAGACTGGCTGTGGGAAGACCGTTTTCGTGTTGGATATTTTGGAGGGGTACTACAGGGATGTGTTCGACAACATCGTTATCATGTAGCCTACTCTGAGCATGAATAGAACGTTACCGCGGAAAGACCTTGCGATGATGACGGACCCAGACGTTACACAAAGTCGACCCGGGAACACGTCTGCAGGACTGGTTGAAAGCTCTTCACGAGAAATTTAAAGGGGAGTCGACACTGTTCATACTGGACGACTGCAGCGCTAATCGCGAGATAACAAAAAAGAAAGACATGCTATCGTACCTGGCCTTCTCTGGCCGACAGGCAAATCACAGCATCTGGGTACTAACGCAGAAGTTCAACTCGGTGTTGAAAGACCTCAGGGAGCAGACGCAATGGGTGGCCTTATTTCACTGCAAGGACAGGGATTCGTTCGAGGAGTGTTTGAGAGAGAACGATGTGATGAGTAAATTAGAACGGGAACGTGTTAAGAAACAGCTCGCTGAAACTAAAGACGCTAAGCTCGTGCTCAAGATCGACCAACCCGTGGCTTATAGGGTGTTTTAGCTAAGCAATGCTAAGCAAAGCTAAGTAAAGCTAAGCAAATGCTAAGCAAAGCTAAGCAAAGCTTAGCTCTTAGCGTTTAACACTTATCAGTTATAGTTATAGTTATGGTTGTTTTTTAAGTGTTCGTCGTGTGCAACTTAACCTTCATTTCTCTGTGTTTCGCCTATACCGTATATTATATAGTTAAAACTAAAACTTGCTTGTTACATTATAAGATGGAGTGTGATGAACTGCTCGAACAACTGTTGGTGCCACAATCATCACAGGTGAGTGACGACAAGCGAGAGAAACTGGTGGCGTTGGCTGTTGGTGGCAAAGCCAAACATTACTTTGGAGACTACACTCCTGATAAAATTCACAAAATGTCAGCCGAAGAAATCGATAAGCTGTATGCTAGATACGAGTCTAGACTCGGGGCAGAGGTGACGAAGACTATAGGATCAGCTATGACCCAGATATACACTGGTATTGCGTCATACTTCCTTCCCATCCCCCCGGAGCGCCGACTTTACCTGTGGGAAGACCTCAAGAAAGACCCTTTTATTGAACACGCCTTGAGCTCTATCAGCTGCGAGATGTACCACAAATATGGTATGTTGTTAGCCCCAGTGACGGCGGCGATTATCACGGCAAAGCATTGTCAATTTGAGAGGAAAAATAATAATAATAGTATAGATGGATGCTGCACAGGAGGAGACGGGGGAACCCCAACTGGAGGAGACCCCCACTTTGGGGGAGACCCCCACGTTGGGGAAACCCCAACTGGAGGAAACCCCACCTACAGTCACCAGGCAGAAGAACCCTAAGAGAGTAGCTGCCGGTAAAAAACGGTGGTGTAACCAACATAAAATTATCAGGGTGACTCACCCGTCTCGACTCTTGTTGGTTGTAGGCGTAACTGCTGCCATGGCTATCTCATGGTTATATACACAACACAGGAAGGGAAACCCTCCCAGGGATCCCGGGGAGAAACCCCCGCAATAAGAGGTCGACCCACATATCATGTTATAATTTAATATTTTTATATCATATACATAATGTCTGAGGGGAAAACGTTCGTCAACGACGCACACCACGCCACTGTGGTCGCCAGTCTAGCCGTAGGGTACACTCGGTTGACGAAAATGGTGCTTAAACAACCAACTATCAAGCTAGATTTCAACCTGCAGGATATGGGTATGCTCATAATGAACCTTGGTATGGCGATGGCTACAAAAGACATCCTAGTAAAACAAGGGATACTACCTGAAAATATTATGAAATAAATATAGGATGGCTACAATCGCCATGATGGTTTGTTGGGCGTTAGTAAATGCCCTAGCATTTTCCGGGAGTAATTTTCTCTTCTCGAAACTACGAGAGTCACACGCGGCTGAGATACAGGCAGAGAGGAACCGAGATAACCTCGCTGTAGAACGATTACAGGCGGCACAATCCGAGTACGCTAAAAAAACGTCTCCAGAGGATCGATTACATTAACGAACAACTAAGGCGTGAGAGCCATGTCGTTAAAACATTCCACGATGTCGACGACACAGCAAGAGAATACTACCTACTAACACGTAAACAGCTGGAACCCCAACATAAGTCCACACTCGCTCAGTACTACACACCATCCAAGGGGCAAATGGACCGTGAACTGGTCTTCATCGCGCTGGGTATAGCAGCGACTGCGTTGGTTGCAAAACAATTAGACTAAGTACTCGTATAAGTATGCTAAAGATGAGACCTGCTCCGTACAGATGCAGATACATACTTATGGGGAAGAAAGAAGCCTGTGGTAGGAGATGCAGGACTGAGGGGTACTGTTGTTTCCACATGGGAAGCCCTAAGTACACGTGTTCTGTGTGTGGTATAGGGGTTAAAGGGCACTACTGCCTATGCAAAGCTCACGGGGCGAACGTAGTCAGACATCACCTCATCTACGAGAATAAAAAGGCCTACATAAAAGAATGTAGGCGCCTCCTTAAGATAGACCCCCAATTAGAGACTGTGCACCCCTAGGTATAACTATGTTTGAGGAAATTGAGATCGAATCTCTGGTGAAAAACATACTCAAAGATGAACTGAACTTATGGGGACGCTTCAGATTTCAGGTCATATTGGAAGTGGCATGGATTAAGGAGGGTGTTAAGTATACTCGCCCCTTCACATGTGGGCGGGACATCATGACTCAATACCAAATAAATTGTTTTACAAGTATACAAGAATACCTGTACAACTTCAAGGAATACTATATCCAACAGTGTAAGTACTGGATTGAAACGGCCCAACTAAGTATAGAGGTGCCTCACTATTTTTTACCTTTACGGCGGTCCAATTAGAGATTGATATTCTTAGGTGTGTATGCAACTATGACTACTATCCGTGAGCTCAAGCAGATCGCGAGACAGAGAGGGGTGATCGGTTACTCTAGAATGAGGAAGCCAGCCTTGTTGAGATTACTTAACATACAAGCCCCTCCTACGGTAAAACAATTAAAAGCTCAAGCAAAACAGCTTGGGCTCACAGGTTATTCAAACCTGGGGAGAGATGGGTTAATCACATTGTTATCACATGCCCCCGTAGCAAAACCTCCCACTGTAAAACAATTAAAAGCCGAGGTAAGCAATTTGGGTTTAGGTGGTTATTCCCGTATGAGGAAACCACAGCTTGTAGAACTATTACGGCAGAATAGAGCTATTGACCTAGAGTTCATGTGCACTGAGTGCGCTGTAGGCAACTATTTGAGAGGCTGGCGCATGCATATTGATAGGAATATAGACATCACAGATATCAAGCCTCTGATAGCTGATAAAGTCAACCAGGAACTAAACGATCTGGGAAGTATAAAATTTCAAATCACAGTGAAAATGTCACTCGATAAACAGGGAAATGGTGTCACTGAGTATGTTCAGCCTTACTTCCGAGGTAGGCAAGAAGTCGTCACGCATACAGAGACCATAGACGCATCAATCGATACCAGTTTTCAGCAGATACAAGAATACCTAGAACGCTACACACACTTGGGGTCCGGGTGGGCTGTAGATAAAATCGATAATGTCTATCTAGACATAGCTAACTACGTGCCATTCAGAGGCGGGTCATACCTAGACTTGCCCCCCCTACTATAGGAAAATACATGCCATGGTCAACGTCAAGAATAGTGGAGACGATTGCCTGAGGGTAGCTATCAGGTCAGCCTTGTTTCCAGGTGACACTCATTCGGACAGGCTTTCTAGCTATCCCCAAGACGATGGGCTCAACTGGGATGGTATAGATGAACCAACCCCCATATCCCAGATAACTAAAATAGAAAAACAGATTTAACAAATTTGTAAGTTACTCCACCATTCCACACCAGGAGACATCTACATCAGACAGTTTGTGTTTACTGCATGCAGTAACCATGCCTGTGTGAATGGTGACACTGTCAAGGAATGTGGATCAAATTAATTCACCTTCAAGTAACCAATATTACTTATTTCTCGAATGCCACGTCATGTGTATGCACGTTTGACAATTCATGGACTCGAAAGCATATATATATAACTGGACAATTCTATAGCTGTCATATTTGCGGAAAAAAAGAACAACAGCAAATCATCACATGGCCCCAGGACTTTACTAGATTGATCTTAGCAACAAGAAATGCCAAACTGTTTTGAAGCTCTGCTCCGGAAACGAGCAAATCCACGTATTTGATTTAAACATAGACAATGATCATTTTCATCGCCCAGTCAAACTAGTGCGCGATCAATTTAACAATGGTAAAGCTGTACTGAACGTTTATGTTTGGATTACGCCTCGATAATTGTAATTGCAGTTTGTGTTTAGCAATTAAATTGGTACATGTGAAAGGTTTCTTTTTAATAACAGAAAACTGCATCTCATACCCTGTCAAGAGGATTACATTCCCACCTGAAGAGGCTGTGACCTGCTTTACAAAGTGACTCTGCTTTTCCGGACTGTCAATGACAAGAAAGTGGTCTCCTCTTGAACTACAGTCAGCAAGACCGTAGGTGTAACTGATCTTGTCGAGATGAAGTTGATAGCAGACATTGAGGAGTCGGTTGTGGATGTAGCCGGGTGGACAAGCACCTGTGAAAGACAAGAACAGTTATAATTTAGATCGTGTTAGATTTATCTTGCAGTGGTTTTGTTGATACTTAACTCTGCCTAATTAAGAACAAAAGTCATAGAAACACCACATATAAATAATGTATATACAGTGTTAATGTGACGTCATGGCAACAGTTCCATAACAAGGATGTCGTTGTATCAAGAACGCTTATTCTTAATTATCACATTACAAAATATGTTTTTTTCCTCATCTTGTGGTGTTGACAAATTCTTCTCCTTTTGGTCATCTCTACATGCGCTCTTCCAGCACTATCATGAGAGGGGTGGATAATGTTGTCTGTGTTATCCTTATTTCATACAATTACAATGCATCCCCCACCCCACCCACCCCCTCCACACACATACATACATACGTACGTACGTACACACACACACTATGAAGTTATGGTGCTATCTGATGGCATTTAGACTTTTTTCTATAGAAATATCATTGATTGTTTTTTAACCTGTATATCAGCACAAGTATATCTATCAACGCCACACACTGAGTACATGTACTGTACCTATTAATAAGTGAACAAAATTGAAAATACAACAAGAAAAAAAAGAACGCTTATTCTGTTATTCCAAGTAACTGTCTTAAACTAGCCCTAACAAATGATCATGCACTTGTAGCAAAGGAATAAAACAAAAACAAAAGAAATTTGCAATTTTGTAACTTACACAGGATTTTTGCTATCGCAAAACGCACCAGCATTGAAACTTTTTCATAAAAAAATGTCATTCTTAAATTCTTTCCTATACATTTTGCCTAAATATGGTATTGCAGTTCTCATTTTTTACAGATGATACGTAAATATTTTCATTTCTTTAAAGCCGGCATTAATACATTTAGTCACAAGGCCAGCGACCAGTCAAATCAGACAATATTGAAGTCAGCCAGGTAGTGACAACGGGCAATTTAAGATCTTCAGTTGTTCTTGAAAGGCATTTAGAACTTGACACGTTTTTATGGATAACAGGGACGGTGGGGTAGCCTAGTGGTTAAATCGTTTTCTCGTCACACTGAAGACCCGGGTTCGATTGCCTACATGGGTACAATGTGTGAAGCCTATTTCTGGTGTCCCCCGCCGTGATGTTGCAGGAATATTGCTAAAAGCGGCGTTAAACAAAACTCAGTCAGCCAGTCAGTTTATGGATAACAACTTCTATATTTTCATTTTTTATCAAGACATTACAGAGCTTATACTTGCTCTTGCTCATGTTTATGAATTAAATGTGTTTTTCAGACATCAGAATTAAAGCGTGCTCCATAATCCCAGTAATTTGTTCATATTCCTGATTGTCAATTATGACTGCACCGCATACAGACAGGGGAGACCTATTCGTACCTGACCGTTTTTAGTTGCATATTTATCTGTAAGTGACCCTATTGAATGCCTATTACATTCCTGCACAGGTAATCCTACTGATAACATCAAACATATGTTTAAACGTAATCAAATCTTTGTGCAGACATCTGGCTGAAATACACGAAATTGCAAAAAAATTCTGAAGTGCACGAATACACAATGCTTTCTAGAAAGTGGTGAAGTGTAACTGTTACATACCATACATTTGATATCAAGCTTTCTCATTAACGTACAGATTCTACTACTAGAATCCCATCTGGGATTCGAGTGAGTGAGTGTTGTTTTACACCGCTTTTAGCAATATTCCAACATTATCACGGCGGGGGACACCAGAAATGGGCTTCACACATTGTACCTATGAGGGGCATCGAAACTAGGTCTTCGGCACCTAATCACTATCACACAGACAGCGATCTAACTCGCTCAGCCAACGTAGGTTCCCCACAAATAGACGTCCAATAACTGGTAGTCAAATCAAGACAAAGAACTTTGTGTACCCGTCTAACGATGTGTTTCAAAAAGTGGTGAAAAATATCCGATTAAGTACCTGAAGTAAAGCTGTAGTACACTGTTCCCGCCTCCTCTTGTCCGTCCCGGGGCGACATGAACAACACATCATGGAGCTGACACCGTCGATGTTGTAGTCTGTAGAACACAGACACACACGCCTCAGTCATAAGACACAGCGACACACATGCAACATCGCTTCGAATGTTGGAAACTTCAGATAGGATGTCAGTTGTTATTATGACATTTGTGAATTGTTCCCACTTGTTTCCAAAACCTGTCTTGACTAAAGGCAAGGCTGGAGTTACAAGATAACTCAGTATGAGAATAATTAATCCACACTCCATAACGAATATAACGCGTCACGTCTTCCTTCTCCCACAGAGGTCGAGTAAATAATCAGTTATCCGATGTGCTGGCGCGTTATTTCGATCGCATTGGCTTTAAAGTAAACACTCACCCGTATCTGCTCCCATGCATATATAAATGGTTTCCGTTCGGGTTTGACGGCGTGAAAAAAACAACAATAAACTGACTGATTTAAATATCATCACACACAATATGAAACGCATGTTCAAAGAGAATTCAAAGCGGCTTTGCATTAAGGATACAATGCAGTGAATTGATATTTTGTGCATTCCATAACATGTCCATATAAAGCATGATCTATAAATTCGTACACCTTCAGATGTTGCTGCGTTAAGAACGAATACATTGTGAGTTAAGTTGATATTAAGTCACATCGGCAATATTTCAGCCATATCGTGACTAGAAGCAATTATAAATTATATCAATATTAAAATCAATAAATTTAGAACGTAAAACCTGTCATCGAAGGACAGTAAAATAACTAGATTATCACAGATATTACCTTAAAACAAGTACGCTATCATTAAAAGTCACTAGAAACTAGACAAAGACATAAAATACAGAGACAAAAGGTTATTGATCGCCAACAACTGAATGGTAGATCACCATACTAGGGACCATGGGGACTTACATTACCATTTGCTTCCTGCATGGACCCTAGCTGGATTTACACCGTCCTTCAGCCATTGGCGATTGAAGAGAAACTTTAGCCGAAATTTGAAATAACAAAATTCTACGTTTAAGAAATCTGGTAAGTTAAAATTTTACTTTGAAAATTTTTGGGACATACGTATCTTCAGTTTTGACACTGAAATATTTATTCCTTGTGATGGAAAAATCAATGCAGTCAAGCAGGACATGCTTGACCGTAAATACACATTGTGACATACTTCCAGGTGCAGCAGGACAAAATTATTGTTTTCATGGACATCTAGTGTCATCACTACACTTTTCATTGACCCATTCGTTGTTCTACGTTACATGCCCATTGTAATATGTTTCATTATGGTATTTAGACTGATTATTGCACAGCAAAAATAACTTGGTTTCCGCAATGCGGAAACCTGGTGGAAAGTGGACTGAAACTTAAGTTTCCACCTAGAATCCAGTGAGTTTCCGTTCTTTTACATTGAGTTTCCGCAATAACGGAAACTTACAATTACCCACTTTCTAAGGGTTTCCGCAAGGTTTCCGTTACCCATACTCCAACAGGTTTCTGCAAGGTATCCGTTACCCACACTCCGACAAGTTTCCGTTGAGTTTCAGTTAACTTTGAATCCATCAGGTTTCCGCAAGGTTTCAGTTATTAATAAGACTGCAACAGGTTTCCGCCAGAGTTTCAGTTACCAACAATCCGACATAGTTTCCACATAGTTTCGTTACCAACAATCCGACATAGTTTCGCACAGTTTCAGTTACCGGTTTCAATTTCGGGTTCACAGGTTTCATATCGCGCTTCAAAGCCAAATTTAAATATTCTTCTTTATTCAAATCATAAGCTCTTGTTAAAAACAATATAAGCAATTTGTTATTATCATGACATTTACTTAAAGAAAAACAGAATATATATATAAGATTCATTGTTTTATTTTCTCAACATGAATATGAATTAGCATTTAGGCAAAATGAAGATCATACATATAACCTAGTAATATAGCACTAAAGATAGCAAAACATTTTGGCATAACTCAATCCAGTTTAAGAACTCATATATCATTTAAAACAAAGTAGTAATTTTTCATCAGTTAAACTTTCATTCACTTATTATCTTGAAATAGCATGCTAGATATGAAATTTATTTCAAAAAATCATGCTAATGGTGAAAAATAACAATAGCATACAACTTAACACAGTAATAAAAGCATAGCTGCATCGGACGTTTATTTGCGCCTTGGCATTCAGCCACACACTCTATGTCACAACTATCGCCAAACATTCACTATGATATACATCATACAATAACCAACATACAAGCTTACAAATGTCAACAATAAAAATAAAATAAAATTACATTATGAAATTGAAAATAAATTCAATTATATTTACAAGAGTTGGTCAGTTAGCCCAATAAGGGGCATCCCTAGGCGATCTCTCCGGTTTGGTTGGATACTCTCTACTCATCACGTCTGGCCATGACGAGAGCAGTGGAGGTGTAAATTTTCTTTCCAAGTTCGAGTGTCGCCGTGTATGCCCTTTCAGCTTGCTGGACTCCCAGACAAGGGGACGGAATGCAACTAATTGACGTCATCTTCGTCACTCACGACTGGTGATGTCATATCTATGGTGATGTTGTCGCTACCTTTTTCTTTCGTCTATCTGGCCAATCGATAGATGCAAGTCTGTTTAGGCGTTGTTGCAAGTTTTCTGAAAATGGCAGAGTAATAACGAATTACTAGGTTATTTTGATAAATTACAAACATCAATCAACAAGAAACTGAAAATGCCAAGGATGATTTAAAATGAGTAATCAAAAGGAAGTTTGAATAAAAAAGAGAACTAAGATTGAACAATCACACTTTGCACTAAGTTTTCTCAAAACTCTCAAATTACGCAATTCATCACACTTCATTGACCGAATGAAATATCTTATTTTTCTAAAAGAGGACACACAATCTATAAAAAAATTGCTCCTGGAGTTACATAGCTTCCCAGACCAGAGGTAGTAATACGCTATATATATATATATATCTGAACATTTATTGCATTTTCTATATAGTAATAATGGTACTAGTAATAGATTTTCATCAAATTGCTATATTCAATCTCTTACAGTTCAGTATTGAGCCCATTTCTGGTGTCCCCGCCGTGATGTTGCTGGAATATTGCTAAAAGCGGCGTAAAACCAAACTCAGTCAGTCAGTCGTATTGTTGAGGCTGCACAAGTATATTCACCCAGTAGTGACTGTATGTTTACACCATTAAAGTCTTTGAGGGTGTATTTAGAAGTGAATAATACAAGACATGAATGTTTACGGATGTCAACGTCTTTATTATGTGAAAACACAATGTTTCCGGAGTGAATGCTTACACCTGACGAAGGGTAATCATTCACTCTGAAACTATGTTTTCACATAATAAAAGGAGTTGACATCCATAAACTCTGTCTCTACACTATTGATTTGAAATTATTTACTATTTATAATGAGAAAGTCACTACAGATAGGTCAAAATTACCTTCACATGTTCCTGCTGACCATCCATGGTCATTCATTATACAGTCTCAGACTCATCATCAGCTTTGCTGAAAAAATAAACAATAACACGTTACTTTTCTTTGCATTTCCCCATTCATTCATTCGAGTTTTAAAAACAAACAAAACAATTGCAGTGACATTTTATACCAACAAGCAAACTACAGATTTATCACTTTTAGGGTTATGTAATCAGTAAGTGAACGGCCTGACATAAATATCTGATGAATGAAGTTTAGTTATCTCATGTGACATAACCTTGGATGTAATTACGGTATGTGTAAAATCAAAGGGGTCGGTTTGACTGCAATTTCACACAGGTGTGAGAGTTAAGATTTATTTGGTCAATTTGAAATCATGATTAAATTACCGGTTATTCAAAATCCATTTGCAAATGTAACTTTAGTATGGTTCATTTTGTCAATATGTATCTAGGGAGAACAATAATAAAATATTCAAAGTGAAATTATGTCTATGTTTCGTAGTACCATAAACACATACCTTCAGTAAGAGATGGTTGTTACGACGTAAATTGTAATAAAACGCAAATTGTAATACTTGCGGCAAATTGTAATAAACTTGACGTAAATTGTAATAAAAACGTAAATTGTAATAAAAATTGACGTAAATTGTAATACGCAAATTATGGTAATAAAACTGACGTAAATTGTAATAATTTTCGTTGCGGTAACATGTAATAATATTTACGTAAATGTAGTAACAGTTTTAATCGCTCGTAAATTCGCGGGTGTTTGTTTTTCGTTGCATTTCATACATCAAATAAGCTTGTTAGGGCGATAGCTCAAGAAAGAAATGATAGATTTTTGTTCAAATTTGGTACCAAGGTATATTGGCGAGATTCACCGACACAAATTGATGGAGTGACCTTGAGATAATTTTCAAGGTCAGCAAAATCTGAGGGTTTGCCAATATAAGATTGTTAAGCGCGATAACCCAAGAAAGAATTGACAAATCTTAGCCAAATGACGAAAATGATATTCGTCCTGATATATAATCGATATAAACTGTCCTCTGTATCATGTCTTTTTCGCAAATATCTTTTGAGGTTTTGATATGTATAAATATAAAGTGGGGGTGGGGGTGGGGGTGGGTTTCTAACAGGTATATCAAAATCAAATCAAATCAAATCAAATTAGACATTTGTGTATAGTAGCTACATATCCAGAGTCCTGCTCATGTGCGCAGTCGAATGCTCGTTTTGAAGAGGATGGTTTTGCGACAAGATCGGAAACTGTTGTTTTTTCCGATTTTCTGACAGTTTCAGGTAATCAATTTCAGAGTACAGCGTCCGGTCTGCTAAATGATCTGTCTCCGTATGTTGTGGTTCGGACAAATGGAATAGCCTAGCTGACTAGCAATGAAATGCATCACAAATTAAACTTCAGGAAACAAAATATGCAAAACATTTTTGTATGTTTATGAGATTGATAGAGGTCGGCTAGAATCAAACTTAAGATATTAAACTGCACAAAGGGCAATTTGAAACTACAATAAACGTTCAAATGACTCCCCTTCGGTTTACTGAAAGAACTCGAGAAAGAAATGATGGATTTTGTTCAAATTTGGTACCAAGGTTTATTGACGAGATTTACCGACACCACTTGAATTTAGTGACCTTGAGGTCATTTTAAAGGTCACAGCGAAGGTGTAACAGTTTTGCACATGCCATGCTTGGTAGCCGCGAACTTAGGAAAGAATGTATTAATAGATTTTGATCCAATTTTATAACAAGGTGTATTGGCGGGAATCCCCTACGCAATTGAAACAAAATATGCAAAAAACATGTCGTATGTTGGTAAAAGTCAAACTTAGATATTAAACTGCACAAAAAGCAATTTTAAACTATAATCGCTTGTTTAAGTGACTCCCCTTCATGTTTACTGAAAGGGGGCTTGTTTTGGTGACACTACCCACCCCTTCCAGTTGATGACGTCATCATAAAGGATATAACTCATCCTACAGTTTTCACTTATTCCTACATGGTGTCAAGGGTTCAAACTAAATACTGAATGGTCACAAATGTCAGCTCTCAATATGTTGTATATCTGGACACAATGTTTTGAAAATTTAAAATGAGGGTGTCCTGAAAAACAGTCCCCGTCTAAATGTAAATCCAAGCAATCCAAATCTTTGAATGTTGATGATAACGGGAAGTCATCCAATACTATGCTGAACATATTTCATATGATACTATCTGAGGGTATACCATTATCCAAGAGATGGCCGCCAATAGTGCAGTTGTAAGGCGTCTGCCTATCACGCTGAAGGCCCGGTTTCGAGGAGGCACCGAGGGTTCGGTTCCCGAGATGGGCACATTTGCGTAGTATCCTTGGACAAAGATACTTTAGATCTACACTGTCTCAGTTCACCCAGCTGTACAATGGGTACCCGTGAGTATGTGCTGGCAATGTGAGTGTTGGATTCATTGCGCGCTAACAGGCAGCATGGCTTTACAGTCCCCAGGGAGTTGAAAAAGTATCGGAAACTACGATAATGTCCTATGATCGGGGATAGTAATGTACGTAGCGCCGTGAGCAGCAATGTGCCTGGATGTGAGCGCCATATAAGCGGACTATTGCTATTACTAGATACCAAATGGAGATTGTTTTCCATTTTCTGCAAATTTACGAGAAACATAATACCCAATGTTGTGATGACTAATGTCTCGTTAACCATTTTACCCACATGAAAGTTTGGAGATGACTTTGCTAATGATTCCTTCAAAATAAAATGGAAGCTTTTTCAAACATTGGACATCGAGGAATATAGTAAGTTTGACTACTTTTGCAATGCCCCTCGTAACATACTTAAAAGAAATGCAAGGAACGTCTACCCAACAACAACGGAAAAAGCATTTCGATCTCTGAATGCTTCTGGAGCTATTTAAATGCAAAAGCAAAGGAATAAAGTAAATAATCTGAAAAAGAATAGCCAAGGGAAACTTTTAATCTAATTTTGGATAACTATTTATCACTTCAGTCTACTCAATCGAATTGGTTACTACTTCATCGGGACCCACTCCTTTCTAGTCACTGATGATTCTGGGATACCTTCAGTTTTCACAGATTTGGATAAGCTCAAACATTAAATGAATATTTTGTATCTGTTTCAAATGTTACTGATGGCGGCAAGACTTTGCCACCTGTTAACCGGTCTAGCTGTATTTAACAGTTATAACAAATGTCGGTATAACCGAAAAGGAGGTATCTGATAAGACCTTCCCAACAAACAAATCTGTAGTGGACCTGATGGCATTAACATGAGAGTGTTAAAACAGAATTTGTACATCTATAGCTGAACCTCTTTGTTTGTTGTATAATATGTCACTGGTGACTGTATTTCCAACATTAACTGGAACACGGGTAATGTTACTCCTATTTTGAAAGAAATGCAACCCTCCCAACTAATTACCAGACCCTGTGGTTTAATACCTACCCCTTGGAAAATCCTTGAAAGAATAATGGTAAAAGCATGTGTACGACCATTTCCATGAACATGAACATTTTAGAAAGTAAATTCCAGTCAAGGGTTTTACTGCTAGTCATTATACTACATCTCAGCAACATAAGACGCGTTTATCTAGAACATGCTCAGTCCTAGATAATCACCACCTTTACTGTATGGCTTGTTTGTGTGATATTTTAAAAGCTTTTTACAGGACTTGGCGCGGGGTTTGTGCACTGGTCAAGAAAATGATGGCGTTCGTGGAAACGGCCGCGGATTGATTAACTTACTACCTATCTGGGCCCGGTTGTTCAATACTCGGTTATCTTAACCACCGGTTAACTCCTAACGGCCGGTTAAATCCTTAACCGGCCCGTTTTCAATAACTCGAACGTTAAATATGCGTTATTTCCAAAACATGGTTAGTCATGCCGTTAAGCTAACGTCGCCGTCAAAGTTTAACAGTTATTGGTTAGCGCGTCACTGGATTTAGCTTTCATATATCTATAGTTCCGTTTTTCTGTTTTACTTCCAGAACACCAAAAATGGAAACGCAAAATGTCGCCTGCACCCCAAGGAAAAGAGAAGTCGAAATTTTTTATGCTCACGAAGAAGAATGTAATCCAGTCAATGGTTGAGGCCAACTCTACCAAAGTTTATCATAGGCATGCGAATGTCGTAGCGTTACGAACGTTTTGAATTGGAACACAAGGTTCCGGCCGTTTGCATAATATATATTTCAAGGCATATGATCCCAGCTCTTGTTGTAGGACTTACTTCAATTCCAGCAACAGAAAAGACATTTTATTGAAAACTATAGCACAGCTATAGATAAAACATGATGAATCCATGAAAATAATATTAATATTGAAGCATGTTGTCCGTGGATAGAAAATGTATAAATATTACACACAGAGTTACGCTTAGACGGCTACAGTCTTAATGAATCTTTGAATTCCACAGAGACCCTATCAACACTTTTCCTCGCTTAAATTATCGCGGCTGTATGGTGAGGTCGTGAAGAGATGCTATCAATATCATTTTATTAATTATTACACCAGTCTATACAAAAATTGTAATGTATGAACACACCTTGCCAAATCCTTTAACATCAAACAATACTAGATGTTGTGTGGCATTAACACCATAGCTTTTGCACAAATCGCCATTTCAATACCAATAGAAACGTAATATGTTACTAGCACCTCGTGCGAATTAATCAAACTGTAATCGTACTATAGGCCCCAGGGCTAACACTGCTGAATAAAATCGGATCTATTATCCGACTTTGCGCAGCCAAAAATCATGAATAATACTGTGCAATATCGTCATTATCTGAACATAACTACACAGGCGCATATTCGGAAGAATATCTTAGAAAAACATGGAAAGCTGCGTCTGAATTTATAGATGAACATAATTTCCTCGATACTCATTAATCAAATCAGAACTGGAACAATTGGTTTGAAGTGACAAGTGACAGAAAATGCATAATTCTTGTTAATGTCTTCAAGGACGGAAACGTAATGTCTTATATTTCATAAGGGTATTATAGAACGCTGCAACGATTCGGCAGAGAAATACTATTAATGCTATTGTATTCCTTCTATCCAGTGTATAACATTAGCATTCAGATATTATTTATAAATTAAGTTAAACATTCCAAAATATTATCGTGTAATATGACCAAGAGATAGTGTTGTGTTCGCGCTTCTTGTCAAGGTTTTCGATATTCAAATGCCAACTTATTTAATCAAAGTGACTGTAAAGTAGGCCTGCATATCACTCACAACAAGAAATAGATACATACTATTGCTGAAATGATTAGTAAACATATAATTAAAATCCATCTATGGGAAGGGATGCCAGACGGATATCGGATAAATTCCTTTGGAGTATGGGCTTTCCAAAAATAGCATGTCCCAATTAGCACCAATGATATCGGTTTTAATGAAATCACCTAATGAATTTAAAACCGTTGCCGATAAGCTGGCAGATCGTGTTCAGGGTGTTTTCATAAATACATCACACGAACGCTTAAGTGCACTTTACGCCCTATTGGATAGTGTTTTACTGTATCACACGTTTCGGGAAGCCGGTATTGAAACGCCAATTACATCACTTGGTAATTTCGTATTCAGGTGGCGACCAGTGAATCACTTGCGTTCGAAGGCTGGGACGGGTACTCGGATGCTCGAATTCGGGACGGGTACAGCTGGAATCTGAGTCCTATAACTAGGAATCGAGTATCCGAAAAGGAAGAGCTCTGTAATGACAAGGGCAGACAATAGCTTGTCTTTTTGACGTAACACATTTACATCATTGAGTGAGTAGGAGTTTAGTTTTCCACGCCGCACTTTCAGCAATATTCCAGCTATATGGCGGCGGTCTGTAAAATCGAGTCTGGACCGGACGAAATCGGTGATCAACAACATAAGCATCGATATTGCGCAATTGGGAACCGATGACGGCAATATGTAAAGCCAAATTCTGGCGAGTCTGACGTACTGATCCCATTAGTCGCCTCTTACGACAAGCATGGGTTACTGAAGATCCATATTCTATCCAGGAAATTCACGTGTTTTACATCATTGGTATTGTCCGATTAATTGAGTATGGTTTTAATGACTGCAATTTATCTGTGCATGAGCAGTGAATAGTTAAAGTTGCGCTTGGCGGAGACAAAACGTTCGTTGTTATAACGAGGAATGCGCGAAACAATGGTGTTGCACTCTCTCTCTATATTGGTTAAACAGGCAATAGGTTAATAGCTTGAGGTCAGTTTTAATGTCTTATTACTAACTGGTAATTTCAAGTTTTCTACAATAATCTCTGTCAAATCGTGATTGAGATATTCAAGAAAGATTGACCCGGAATGTATTTCTTACATTTCCCGGGTGCTCAGTTACCATTGTTTCCTTCTCGTCGGGCTTGCTGGAATTCCCTATATACATTTTAAAATCTAGTTACAACTGGTCTTTTGAAAGCTTTAATGCCCAGTGTCTAGATAAAAGTGAAACGAAGATGATGAGGGTGGAAATAGCTTCTGTTCTCGAAAGAATATACCTGTTTAAGAAATGTAAACAAAAGAAAATTTCCAGACTTTATACTGTATAGCAATTTTCTCAAATTTACAGGCCACCATTTGCATGGAAAAGAGAGCATATTAGCAAAATGAAATTTAAAAATAAGATACGTAGAGAATGTGATGTGGTTACACCAGAAACTATCAGAGTTTTCTGTGCTGCGTGACGCCATGACTGACGCAAAATCACGCAGAACGACAACGGTAATAATCGGCATTTAAAACTTTAACACTCTATCTTAAAATGGGAGTGTATTTGTGAATTTCTCTGAGGGTGAAGAGGTCGGTAGAATAAGATTATACACAATCACCATATCCACGCCGATTACGCTTTCAGTATCATAATATAATCGTTCGGATATTTTTTCATGAAACTAATTTAATTATCTACATGTAGCCTTGTTCAATATCATATCATACGTGGGTATAGAAGGTATGTGCGTGTTATATTCTGTTGAAAGTGTTTGTTTTGAATACAGAAGAAAGAATTCACACATTTAGTGTACCGTAAAGCATATATAAACCTTTCCACAAGTGTTAAACAGATGAAGCATTAGGCATCATGTACTTGTACGACATGTATTTAGTTCCTTTAGTGTGCATAGTTACAGTTTCGTATGTAACTCTTCGTCAGAATAATATACACCTATCTGCTCTTTGCTGAACTGGCATCATGAAGCAGTGTTAGCCATGACGCCATTTGCGAAGAGTTATGTTAGCGGCGGTCCTTAGGTGTGTGTTAACTTAACGTCACGTTAACAGCCTGTTAAAGTTAACAGAGTTTTGAACAACAAGATAACCCTCTGTTATTAGGTAACAGTCAGTTAAATGCTTAACGGCTGGTTTAAAGATAACCGAGTTTTGAACAACCGGGCCCTGATAGACGACAGTGTGTCTCTGTGAATGGAACATTATTAAAAACTAAAATGTTTACTGCAGGGTTCCTCAGAGGATCTGCCCTTGGTTAATTTGTGTGTTCCTTGTATATATCAATGATTTACCTGGAAATTTACAAAATATCACAATAATGTTGGCCGATGACACATCAATCGGTGTTGCGGGAAAATATGTTAGAAATCAATAGAAGCAACTCTCAACTATGATTTAGCCCAATTGAATAAATGGGCAGAAAGAAGTGGTGTGGTGTGTTCTAACGGTTATATCTAGCATACTTTTAAGACAGAGGGGTGGTGGTGGTTCTAACGGTTTATATCTCAACTACATGTAGAGGCAGGAGGCCTAACGAGGTATGAACAACGATAAAAACTTTCATGCATTTATATTTAAAATTTTCTAACCTTTTATCAGTCTCTATAAGGGGAGCTGGCTATAGATTTTGACAAGGCTACGTCCTTCAAGCCTGAGACACATTTTAATATGGTTGATTAATCCTTTGTCATTTAATCCAAAATGAGTAGTGAGGTTGTGCTTTATTGTTATAGATATCTAAAATATATGGACACTATTGGGACGTTGTGTAACTGTCATCAGACATTATTTGACGGCTCATTTCTCATGGTTTGAATATATGGCCAAACTTTTACTTAGAAGATAAATATCAGTTAACAACTGCCTAAAATCTTGGTATTTTCGAAACCAGAAGGGATATGCCGATATTTAAGGTCGTCAACCTAAGCATCAATATTATGGTCCGCAGATATAATTTTCTATTTATTACCGAAGAGTCTTTAATTGCGGAATTGCATGATAATCCACTTTCCAACAAATGCGAATCTCCCCGTCCTCGTTGTATTTTGAAGGCGGCTT
The DNA here is from genome assembly GCF_003918875.1 of Haliotis rubra. NCBI lineage: Eukaryota > Metazoa > Mollusca > Gastropoda > Lepetellida > Haliotidae > Haliotis > Haliotis rubra. Next base: position 5,317 of record NW_025765764.1, on the reverse strand, counting down.
CTTAGAAACAACGTGACGATCATAACATTGTTCGGTATGTCATGTCACCGTAACAAAGTGATATTTTTACCCGGTGCATATCATGAAAACAAATTATCCCCGATATGTTTGCCCTCGTATGTTATAGCGGCATTGTTATTATCATTCTTTGAGGTTAATGCCACCCGTTGAATTCTTTGTTTGTATTTTTGAGCGGTGAAAACTAAATAAATGATTTCTTTGGTCTACCCATAACAATTAAGTTGTCAACTTCCACTGTATACCTGACAAAAAGAGTTTGACTTTACTTTGATAGCGAGCGCATCTGATCCGATTCCTTTGGAAACAAATGATGCAATTCAATTTCATTTCTACATTTTATTTGGAAATGCATCAATCAAATACAACAAATGAGTAGACAGATTGACTGCTATGTTGCAAAAGGAATAACCAGGCGCCAGCGATTTATGATATCCTTAGCAAATGTAACTTAAGGTACTCTCATAAAAATACAATATTATGTGACAAATATGATGAGAAGAAAATAATACGAAGAACCGGGTTAAACTACTTACAACGTAATATATATGAATGGCATGAGTCGAAACATAAATCATAATAAATCACATATGATTAAAACATTAAATTAACTTCAAATATGTCATTGCGTCGCTAAATATTCGAAAATGAAGAAAAAGAAGCGATGGCGTAAAACAAAACAATATCCTGTTATTTTGGGATATGCTATGAAGAACTTCAAATGTAATAGAAATAACATTTAGAATTTGAAGCTATTGCTCGTAAAATATGTCCTTTTTGACCATCACCGTAACTCCGCAAAATGAAAAGCAATTAACTTTAATTTTCGAAGCATACTGAAATAATCTCTGGCTTTTTAGGGCGGTAATGCGAATAATTTCACGGCTGGTAGAATTAACATGAAATTATAGAAACCATATGCTAACAAATGTTAGAAAATTAGTGGCAATGGCGTTTGTCACAAACATATAGCTGTGCCCCGCCACATGTCGATATCTGAATGTCCTTGGTATCCTCTCTGACCCTGAAAATTATGTAAATGATTGCCAGAGCTGTCATCTGATGCTGATGGTAAGAGGAATTCCATCCATAAGGTTTGGAGATATCGCAAGAATACTCTAACTGTAAATCCTTGAAAATAATCCGAAGGTCACTGAGTCGGAAAGCTGGCGTTAGACGATGCTCCCAACGCATCAAAATTTTCTATTTAAACAAAACATATTGGTATCTTTGTATTTTAGCACTAAAGTTAGACATGTGCTAAAACACTTTTCACTGTGAACTTAAAATGAGCACAAGTTTCCCAATCAATTAGTGTTGGAATTATAATACACCTTGATGTCCTCAAACTGGATCAAAATATATTAATACTTTCCTGGAGTTCGCAGCTACCAAGCTTGCTTGGCATCTGCAAAGAGCTATTACCTTTCCTTTCTTGACCTTTAAATTGACCTCAAGGTCACTAAATTCAAGTAGTGTCGGTAAAATCTCAATCTCAGTCAATAAACCTTGGTGCAAATTTGAACAAAATCCATCATTTCTTTCTCTAGTTCTTTCAGTAAACAGAATGGGGAGTCATTTGAAGAAGCGATTGTAGTTTTGAAATTGCTTTTTGTGCAGTTTAATATCTAAAGTTTGATTCTAGCCGACTTCTAATCACCAAACATAGCATATTTTGTTTCCCGAAGTTTATTGATGCATTTTATTGCAGATTTTACGTTCTTTAGGTACCAAATGGCCAAGATACAAGTCTCACAAAATGGGGATCATTGAGGAGGCTGCAAACATAGCAAAAACCAATTTGCTTGAGGCTGACAGATAATATGTAGAAAAATAAACATAAAAACAGCTTTCATTTGTATCATATTCTAGGTGGAGGTGCTTGGATCTACTATTTGAACGTCCCTCGCTGGTTATGCCGTTAAGTTAGAACCCAATTCACCTCTCCAGACTCTTGCCATGCATGCATAAGTGTGTTAGATATACCGTTAGAAACCACCCCTACTCCGTACCTTTACCTCTTATATTTATGCATATCAAAACCTCAAAGATATTTGCGAAAAGATGATGGTCAGGACAGTTTATATACCGGATTGCGTATATCCAGGACGAATATCATTTTCGTCATTTAGCTAAGATTTGTCGGTGTGTTTAGCTAAATTTGTCAGTTCATTTCTTGGTTTATCGCGCTAATAATCTTTATATTGGCAAAACCCTCAGGTTTTGCCGTAACCTATGAAAAATTAGTCTCGCAAGGTCCTCCATTTCACTGTGTCGGTGAATCTCGCCAATATGCCTTGGTACCAAATTTGAACAAAATCCATCATTTGCTGTGGGTTATCGCCCCCAACGAAACTTTAATTGATGTATGAAATGCGTAACGAAAACAAACACCCGCGAGATCTTGACGAGATGATTAAAACTCGTTGTCACACCCTTTACGTAAGCATTTATTACATTTTACCGCAACGAAAATTGTTACAATTTGAATGGTTTTGGTACGATTTGCATTAATTACAATTACGTCAATTTTATTACGATTTTGTTTTATTACAAATTTAAAATTAGGTTTGTACAATTTGCTGCCAAATTAGCTACAGATTTACGTTTTCTGTACATTTAAGTGGCAGTTGCTTACCAAGTATTACAATTTTGGTTTTGTACGGTATTAACAGGTGGGTAACTTCCAGGAGTAGTCGTGACACAGAACACTCACAACAGCCTAAATGAATCGACAATCCATTAATCATATAATCTATTTGCTCTATTTTTTCAAAGGTGAGACATTTTTAGATAGACTTATTTCTTCACCGTGGACATCGTTCAAACGAAACTGTTTATCTGATCATGGGACTTAAATACACGTCAGTCGTAAAATTCTCATAGACTTGCATGCTATTTTAGTCATGGCTGTGAACAAAATGTTCCAGTTTTGGGTTTGTAGAACGTTGGGAATCGGTGCAGATAGCGGTACCGGTACGTGGGCAGCATGTTTTATGGAATTGTATGTTCGCGGCAGCGAATTGAAAATTTACAAAAACACATCGGGAGTGACATGCCAGAAAATGTATAGACGTAAAAACTTTATCATGCCAGTAATTTACCTATTGAACTCCGAAACGTACGAGCCATGTTCGGCCTTATATTTCATTCTTTCAGTTCTACACTGATCTACGTATACTATATATATATATTCCCATGTATTTTAAGTTTGCTTATACAATTTTCGAGTATATATTACTAGTTTATATGTAATGTCAGCTCAATATATCTGGTGAGTGAGTTTAGTATTACGCCGCACTCAGCAATATTCCAACTATGGTATTTATCCAATCATACCAGTTCATCTGTACATCATTTTATAACCATTAAAACAATTGTACATATACTTTACATATAGCTTTGTGTAATAATTTGTGTAATCAATTATTAAACCTCTTAGCCTTACAATGCATTGACACAAGTCACGTATAACATTTCTAAAAAGAATCATTGTTTCAATTTACAGATACATCATTATTGGATCCACTGACTTGTTGGGACGAATTTGACCAAGAGCGGCTTGGTAATGTTATATTACACCATACCATGCTCCTAATTTCATTAAAAGGGAAATCTTAAAACAATATTTTTACATTCATCAGCATTTAGTCAAAAACAAGTAAGCACTAAATAGATACATAGGAATGTTCTTTATCTTTGTGAAAAATATAATCCCACTCATGATAAAACTAAGAAATAATCACGATTTTGCATTCATGGGAAATGTTAGGTTTTGTATGATGTCTCAGTTGAGTTGGTCATTTCAATTTGAAATACATAAGATCACATATATAATCAGGTGTTACATTAGTGTTTAAACATGATTCATATCTATTTAAAATATGTATATACAATCTTACCTATGCTTAGATTTCAATTGGCGATTTGGTAGTAGATGTTACCTTGAATATAATTACAGTTAACAATCAATAGAAAATATTACCTAATTTGCTTCAGAATACTGGGTTGGCTACTATTTTCTGGTGCCAATCAATCAAATAGTGACATGTCAAATGAAAGATACAATATACATATACTACATGATTCTTTCCTTTGTGATTGTGAAAAAAATCTTTTGGTTACATCTACAAATTAGTCGTTCTAATTTTATATAATTTCATTGTGATCAGATGTACCACTGTGCATGTTTTGAATCATGTATACATGTTACTTTGGCTGTTTTTGTAGTTTTACTTTCAAGCATTGTATATATTGTTGCAGATGTGATGCAGAGGCTGGCGGGGGCACGGTAAAGGCACTGGCATAACAGATGTTTGTACTCCAGACATCAACCAGGACTCATATTCACCCACAGATCCTTAAGTAAAGGCATACACCATCTGTTTTGCGGTTGTGGACTGGTTCAAAGCGCCTGACATGAAATCGAAAGCTTGGTTATATTTCCCCTTTCTCTGTGTGGCAAATAAATGTCTCATCTCAGGCTCTGCTTCATATGTGCAGATCAGAGGATTGCTGTCTGCTCAGCATAGGTACAATAGAAGCTTCATGATTGTCAGCAAGTTGCCCAAGTCTTTACTATGTGAGATTGTTAGTGTGTATATGTTAAAAATACATTGAGGCAATACAAATGTACATTTCATGTATATGGGCCCATGATCTTTCATACAATAAACGTTTGAAATCTGTTTAATAAATGCCACAGCAAGTATGTTATGCCTGCACTAGTAGACATCATTTCATCATATGCATAAAATGTTGTAGGGTTTTGACATATTTGTATGTGCATATTCATGCAGAAGTTGTGTTCTCCAATGCTGAAGATTCCCTCGTGATGTGGCTTCTCATACATACACGTACGTACATGCTTACATACATACATACATACACACACACACACACACACACACACACACACACACACACACACACACACATTATTGGGTTCTGTTGAAATGTGGCTATTCAAAATAATGAAACAGATGAATCATATCAGTGACTGTGTTACTGTGTTTGTTGTTTTTTCGTGTTACAATGTAATAAATGGTACATTCACAAGTTATGCAGAATGGTGAGTGAGTTACAAAGTCACATCGGCAGCCATATCGTGACTAGGAAGAGTCGTAAATCTAACTTTGTAAATGTGTGCATGAAATAAAAACAAACTTATATACTGCCTGTCTTCGAGGATAGTAAAATAACTAGTCTGTCACAAACGTACTAAAATCTGGCGTGTAACCATAAGCACTTTAACGGTACAGTATAAAAATGGGCTATAGATTGCAAACACCTGAAGGGA